>NC_059345.1:68240547-68267787 GCF_019703515.2 Myxocyprinus asiaticus | reverse complement strand
AGAAAGCTTAAAATGTCTACTTTTGAATTTTTATTTAAATTTAAAACAAATATTCTCCTGCAATGTAATCTGTATGAAACAAAGCGATGTACAGTTTCTCCTGGCTCAGCTCATTATCCGCTAATGTGATCACACCCACCAGCAGAGCGTGCTATTTATACAGTAATGTGCTGAGACGATCAATGCAAATGGTGAACGCCCCCAGCAGTGCCTTAAAAACATCAAGTTATTTTAAATTGTACAAATATTTCACAATATCACTGTTTTTGATGTATTTCGGATCAAATAAATGCAGCCTTGGTGAACAGAAGAGACTTCTTTTAAAAACATAAATCTTACCGATCTAAAACTTTTAAATGGCAGTGTAGGTCTAAAATTTTTAAGTAATGTAAAGAAAATGTATAGTCATAATACATTCAGTCATTAAGTCTCCTCACATTCATTCTCTCTCAGGGGAGGGGTCTTTGTCTCCTCAGGTGTGAATCACATTAATATTCATGATCATCCACGCCTCCTCGCATATGGCCTTTCTAACACTAAAAGTGTCTTACAAAAGTTAAATGACTATATTGTTTTGTATGAATGAGTGATCAGGATGGTTTTCACATCATTTTTGTAGCAAAAACTCTAGGCTACAAGATCCAGTCCTCAAAAGTCTTGTGAACAAATGTTTAGTATGTGTTATATGGCCTTATTTCAGTGACTTAATTTTTGTTTTTTCAAAATCCATGCATAAACGTTACTTTCTCAAAAATACAAACATGTACGTACATGTTGTTCACATATTATTGTAGCCCAGTTTGTGCTGAATACAGTGTTTTAGCCATTAATATGTTTTTAAGCAACTGAAAAAAGCACAAATGTCAAGGCATGTCAAAACTTCTCCAGGGCCCAAAACACCCTCAGACCCCAGAGGGTTAAGACCCACACAGACCGCAGGGTTAGCAACTCCTGATGGTCAAACTAACATCTTCCAGAAGCAACCTTAGTTTTCCCTAGGTCTTGCATCCAGGTACGGACCAGACTCTGTTTAGCTTCAGTGGGAACCAGTCTAGAGCTACAGAGTGATATACCGTCGGATGTTTGACTCTCCCACTGATAGCCATCAGATATGAAGAACCCCCAACTATCACATCTGTAATGCATTATTGTAAGTATTTAAACAAAGACCATTTATTCATCATACTCAACATGTGCCAGTTATGGTCCTCAGCAGCAGCTCATCAAAAAAAAGATGCCATTGTGAACACATAAGTCAAGGGCAGTGAAAGTAGCCTAACCCAAAACACTGTTTTCATCTACCACAAGGTTTTACATATGAATAAAAATGCATAGATGAATCCGTTCCATTACAAGTGTGCTTGGCGAGTCAAATATCCTTTTTATACAATGCGATTAAAACAGAAATATGAAGCAGACCATGTAAAGATAATGTACTGGTGGCTAATAAGGCTTCACGATTATGACAAATGTAAATAGCCGCTTTACCACCATCAGGCTGAATGGTCATCATTACAAACTGTGCCAGTTGGCACAGTTATGGTTTCTTTTTCCACCGTGGTGATTTAATATACATTAAATGAGTCTGTTGATAACAGCATGAGAGAGGTAAACATTGTAGTGAGTGCACCTCGAGGGCGATCACACATTCCAATTTTAGAACTGCTTTTACCCCGGTTTTTACTCTGCTAAAGCACAGGAAGAGACACGTCACATATCGCAAAAAGCAAAGAGATTTACCATCATATTCCAAGGAGTTGTGTATAACACACAGATAGGTAAAAGTTCCCAGACTAGGACATTTGACAAAATATTATACGAGCAATATAATGATAGGAGTTTTAATGAGCTAACCATCATCATTAAGTCATGAAGATACACTAAACTAGTGCCCGGCCGGTATTAGCCTTTCACTGATATCTCGGTATCGGCGTATATTTTACTGATATGCACAGATATGAAAACTTTTTTTCAGAACATATAATACAGAAAACAAATGCTTTAGAATTGTTGTCATAGCGTAGTTTATCCAGCAGAGCGCGCTCCGACTCCATTATTTATAGAGCTGAGCTGATGGTGTCTCTGCAGACAGGGCGGAGTTAAACGGTGTGGATTTGAGCGGTCTCTTCTCGTTAAATTGCTAACTAGTTTGTGAAATACACACTGGAAAGTTAATAAAAAAAAATAAAAAAAGACCCCATCATTTTATATAACATTAACCCTGTCCCTGACAACCATGTCACTCATGTCTGTTTGCTGTAGCTATAGTTTGTCAGTGCAGTCAGTAATGTAGCAGATGGAAAGGTAAACAGAGCATCTTTTTGCAGCTCAGCAGACAACAGTGAGGTGGTGGATTGTTGTTCAGGATTCACAGTTTGGTACCCTATCAACCGAACAATTACAGTCGTTGCATTTACAAAATGTAATATTTAAAAGTCTGGTTTTCCAGACATTAAAATAGGATACGTAATAAAAGTAGATTTAATAAATAGTATATTTGCCCTGTGTAAATAATAATATATAGGAACTGTTAGGATGGAACATTCAAAACAAGCTGAGAAATGAGCCGAATTACATGTTGCTGTTTTATACATCAGAAATCTAACCATGAAAAAACAACTGAATTCAATTCGAGTAAATTTACACAGAAAGTGAGGGAAGCGTTACAAGTGACAGAACTTGTGAGAGACACTTTCATCTAATTCTTATTAGCATTATTAGAGTTGTTAGCAATTCTAAGCATTTGTGAATTTACACAATTTTTAGATGTGCTGTAATTCACATGAATATGCCGGTTTGTTTTAAAAATGTGTATGAATATTAAAGGTGCACATTTTCAAAAGTCATTACGGAAGTCATTAGTTTCCATCCATGTATTTTTACGTGCATTTTGGGGATATTGCATAAAAACTGCTGAATGGAAACACCAAGATGCAAATAAAATCTCAAATGTGCATAAACTTATTCACTCGCTTGTGGTTAAATATTTTATTCGATTAGAAGCAATGCACATAAACTATGATGGAAAAACATTTACCAAATAACTCCTATTGAATTTAAGATGCGCATCAAGTCATGTGACTGAATAACTCCATAACTGGACGAACCAGCGGACCAATCATTGCATCTGAAATGGTGCTCTGGTCATCCTGAAATTACGGTGTCCTGAAAATCCAAAGCCTGTATAAAGTTCGCAGAGCAAATAATCGAATACAAACTTGAAGAGTTGGAGAGCAGGTTTATTGACACTTTAGAAAATTATTCAGGTGCATCTCAAATTAGAATGTCGTGGAAAAGTTCATTTATTTCAGTAATTCAACTCAAATTGTGAAACTCGTGTATTAAATAAATTCAGTGCACACAGACTGAAGTAGTTTAAGTCTTTGGTTCTTTTAATTGTGATGATTTTGGCTCACATTTAACAAAAACCCACCAATTCACTATCTCAAAAAATTAGAATATGGTGACATGCCAATCAGCTAATCAACTCAAAACACCTGCAAAGGTTTCCTGAGCTTTCAAAATGGTCTCTCAGTTTGGTTCACTAGGCTACACAATCATGGGGAAGACTCCTGATCTGACAGTTGTCCAGAAGACAATCATTGACACCCTTCACAAGGAGAGTAAGCCACAAACATTCATTGCCAAAGAAGCTGGCTGTTCACAGAGTGCTGTATCCAAGCATGTTAACAGAAAGTTGAGTGGAAGGAAAAAGTGTGGAAGAAAAAGATGCACAACCAACCGAGAGAACCGCAGCCTTATGATTGTCAAGCAAAATCGATTCAAGAATTTGGGTAAACTTCACAAGGAATGTGCTGAGGCTGGGGTCAAGGCATCAAGAGCCACCACACACAGACGTGTCAAGGAATTTGGCTACAGTTGTCGTATTCCTCTTGTTAAGCCACTCCTGAACCACAGACAACGTCAGAGGCGTCTTACCTGGGCTAAGGAGAAGAAGAACTGGACTGTTGACCAGTGGTCCAAAGTCCTCTTTTCAGATGAGAGCAAGTTTTGTATTTCATTTGGAAACCAAGATCCTAGAGTCTGGAGGAAGGGTGGAGAAGCTCATAGCCCAAGTTGCTTGAAGTCCAGTGTTAAGTTTCCACAGTCTGTGATGATTTGGGGTGCAATGTCATCTACTGGTGTTGGTCCATTGTGTTTTTTGAAAACCAAAGTCACTGCACCCGTTTCCCAAGAAATTTTGGAGCACTTCATGCTTCCTTCTGCTGACCAGCTTTTTAAAGATGCTGATTTCATTTTCCAGCAGGATTTGGCACCTGCCCACACTGCCAAAAGCACCAAAAGTTGGTTAAATGACCATGGTGTTGGTGTGCTTGACTGGCCAGCAAACTCACCAGACCTGAACCCCATAGAGAATCTATGGGGTATTGTCAAGAGGAAAATGAGAAAGAGACCAAAAAATGCAGATGAGCTGAAGGCCACTGTCAAAGAAACCTGGGCTTCCATACCACCACAACAGTGCCACAAACTGATCACCTCCATGCCACGCCGAATTGAGGCAGTAATTAAAGCAAAAGGAGCCCCTACCAAGTATTGAGTACATACAGGTGCATCTCAATAAATTAGAATGTCATGGAAAAGTTCATTTATTTCAGTAATTCAACTCAAATTGTGAAACTCGTGTATTAAATAAATTCAATGCACAAAGACTGAAGTAGTTTAAGTCTTTGGTTCTTTTAATTGTGATGATTTTGGCTCACATTTAACAAAAACCCACCAATTCACGATCTCACAAAATTAGAATACATCATAAGACCAATAAAAAAAACATTTTTAGTGAATTGTTGGCCTTCTGGAAAGTATGTTCATTTACTGTATATGTACTCAATACTTGGTAGGGGCTCCTTTTGCTTTAATTACTGCCTCAATTCGGCGTGGCATGGAGGTGATCAGTTTGTGGCACTGCTGAGGTGGTATGGAAGCCCAGGTTTCTTTGACAGTGGCCTTCAGCTCATCTGCATTTTTTGGTCTCTTGTTTCTCATTTTCCTCTTGACAATACCCCATAGATTCTCTATGGGGTTCAGGTCTGGTGAGTTTGCTGGCCAGTCAAGCACACCAACACCATGGTCATTTAACCAACTTTTGGTGCTTTTGGCAGTGTGGGCAGGTGCCAAATCCTGCTGGAAAATGAAATCAGCATCTTTAAAAAGCTGGTCAGCAGAAGGAAGCATGAAGTGCTCCAAAATTTCTTGGTAAACGGGTGCAGTGACTTTGGTTTTCAAAAACACAATGGACCAACACCAGCAGATGACATTGCACCCAAATCATCACAGACTGTGGAAACTTAACACTGGACTTCAAGCAACTTGGGCTATGAGCTTCTCCACCCTTCCTCCAGAATCTAGGACCTTGGTTTCCAAATGAAATACAAAACTTGCTCTCATCTGAAAAGAGGACTTTGGACCACTGGGCAACAGTCCAGTTCTTCTTCTCCTTAGCCCAGGTAAGACGCCTCTGACGTTGTCTGTGGTTCAGGAGTGGCTTAACAAGAGGAATACGACAACTGTAGCCAAATTCCTTGACATGTCTGTGTGTGGTGGCTCTTGATGCCTTGACCCCAGCCTCAGTCCATTCCTTGTGAAGTTCACCCAAATTCTTGAATCGATTTTGCTTGGCAGTTCTCATAAGGCTGCGGTTTTCTCGGTTGGTTGTGCATCTTTTTCTTCCACACTTTTTCCTTCCACTCAACTTTCTGTTAACATGCTTGGATACAGCACTCTGTGAACAGCCAGCTTCTTTGGCAATGAATGTTTGTGGCTTACCCTCCTTGTGAAGGGTGTCAATGATTGTCTTCTGGACAACTGTCAGATCAGCAATCTTCCCCATGACTGTGTAGCCTAGTGAACCAAACTGAGAGACCATTTTGAAGGCTCAGGAAACCTTTGCAGGTGTTTTGAGTTGATTAGCTGATTGGCATGTCACCATATTCTAATTTTTTGAGATAGTGAATTGGTGGGTTTTTGTTAAATGTGAGCCAAAATCATCACAATTAAAAGAACCAAAGACTTAAACTACTTCAGTCTGTGTGCATTGAATTTATTTAATACACGAGTTTCACAATTTGAGTTGAATTACTGAAATAAATGAACTTTTCCATGACATTCTAATTTATTGAGATGCACCTGTATAATAGATCCACATGAAAAAGACAAGAATAGAGGAACGCACACACACGGTACTCCCAGAACTGGAGCAAAAGTGTGGCAAAAGGCACTTTTAAAAGAATTATCGGTGATTGTTATCGGCCTCATATTTCCTGATCGGTGTACCACTAATATATAATGCTTTTTTTATTATGCGTTTGTTAGGGATGGGATGATAAATCACATTTTGATATCGCAAACCCCCCAAAAAAATGACAAACCATATCGTGACATAACTTGATATTTGAAAAAATAAAACATTGTTTTCTGTCCATGTGATCATAAATGAAATGACCTGTCAAACATCAATCTCTTTATCACTTGATTTTAATCCTACTGTGCTTTTATCTCCACTGTTTACAGGGTTCACACAAGGTCTTTTAAGTGCTTTTAGAAATGTAAGAACTGGAATACCTGGAAAATCTCCTTGTTTTGATGAAAAGTGCTCAAGATTAAAGCGGATCGTTTCCTTCGTGTAATGTGTGTCCATCAAAGATGAGGCGACTCCACTTTCATTAAATAATGTGTCTTAATATCCTTTCTGCTCTTTACAGTCAGATAAAAATGTTAAAAGAAATATTAATTTTAATCACACAGCATGGATGCGCTAAATAAACCAAGGGATTCTCCTTGATGTTCGCTGAAGTGGAACACTGTGAGCTGCTCGTTGAACTCTTAAAGTGACAGTAACCTTTTCAGCGTTTCTTATACAAATGAATGTAACTCAATGTTATTACTTGTAAATTATACACATTATTCAGGGCTCCTTGTGTGCGTTCATATGCGGTTTCATCAGATATCTTCGAGTTATTGAATACATCTTTAAAGCGCGCACCACCAGTGTGTTTCACACTACTTTTCACCCGTTCTGTTTCTGACGAGCTCACTGTATTGCACGCATCAACAAACCCAGCGCGAGAGAGTCGTGAACAAATGACTCTTTTGAACCGGATCTTTTTCATGAATCACCCGAAAAGAACGAAGCTCAGGTTTGCAGTTTGAATCAGATTCACTTTCTCAACGAATCAGCCATCAGTGAGCTCACAACTGGGAGCGCAGACATTTCACAATAAGAGTCCAATGTGCATTTCGGGCTTCTTTATAATGAAAAGTTGTGCATTATGTACCACATTATTGTTTTCTGGTAATTACTGATTGGGATTGGAGTAGTACAATAAACTGCATCTGGGATTTCTTTCAATTTACACTCTTGTAGTCTCCGTGTCTGGGCCATCCGGTAACAGTAAAGAAGGACTAAGGCAATATTTTAAAACAATTTATATACCGATTATATTTATTTTTATTTATTTATTATTTTAATAGAAATGTAGAATTTTTGTATTTTTACAAAAGTTACATTTTGATAATGACAAATAAATGATTAAAATATAAATATACACAGTTTTCCAGGGCAGGTTTAGTTCAGTTGTGCACCTGATCAGCCTGAATGTAGTCCACTATTTTTGAAAGATAATGTTTGCATTATAAAGAAAGATCTTTTCTTATAGAGAAACTATTTAAACTTTGAGCATTTGAGTATTAAAAACTTCATTTTGATGAGAAATTGTGCATTTTGCTCAATTTTTTTCTTCAGAAAATAAAACATTTTCTGTAATAGTTTGTAATTTAAGTGTTAAATCGAATCGAGATTATATTGAATCGTGAACGTCATATCGTATATAGAATCTTATCGTGAGAACTAAATTGTCCCATCCCTAGTGTGTCATTTTAGCTTTTCAATCAATTCATGAAATTGCATATAAAATGATATTTTGGTCACTGTTTGAAATAATGTGTACATTATTTACATTGAGTTTACATACCTTTGTATAACAAGCACGAAAATGGTACTGTCACTAAGAATAGTGGAAGCTGGGGGGCCTGGGTAACTCAACTCATTTTCTGCTGCATCTGGCCCACAACAGATAGTTTGGACACCCCTGCTTTATAAGAACTCACCTCCGACCTCTTGCAAATGAGCCAAGTGAACTGAAATGAAAATTAATCCGGTTCTCTTTGCATTAATGCACGCTTTTGCATCTTTTAACAGAGGTACAATCACAATGTCATTAATAGTATTACAACAGCCACAGCTCACATTAACATACCTCTTGACCCCGTACGCCATGTTGAGTAGATTGTCCAGCCTGAAACAAACACACATGCACATTAAAACACAAACACAGAAAACACTCAACGTCAGAACAAACTAAACTATGTTTGAGGGCTGGGTGATAAAGCTACTAATTTTCATTTTTTGTCAGCCTTGTGCAGTATTTTTCCTTTATAAACGTTTAGGCCGTTGACATGACCACACATGTTGACAGCTCAAGTATAATCGGTTGTAAGACTGTGCATGTAAATGCAGTCAATGTTTTCAGAAGTAGGTAAAATCACTGAAAACATTCGCTTAACACTGGCTTGAAGTTTAACTGGGTGATGCTATTACAAGTTCTGTCTTAACTCTTATACTTGCAAAACTAGCAAGAGAAAGAATCAGTCTTATGAGGCTCTTTAGGAATTATTTGACAATTACAATTGTCAGCAAAATCTGCGTATTGATTATATTGCGCTTGTACCTGAATCTGTGCGTCTGCTGTGCCAGTGGAGTGGGGTATCTTCTGTTGGGTGACTGGTACAGCTGTGACAGCAGTGCTTGACTGCTCTTCTGACTGGGATTGTTGGCAAACTTCACTGTGACTGGCTCAGTGGCTCCTGGCGGTTTCTGACCGTTCAAACCTTTAATGGCCTCCTCCGCTTCAACACGCCGGTCAAACCGGATGAATCCAACACCTCGAGATGCACCTGAACACCAGAAAAACATCTGATCATGAACGGGACCATTCGTTCATGGAAGAACGACCACAAAAAAGTTACTTTATGAATCGCATTGCATTTAAAGAGTCCTATTTGTCTGCTTGCATTTAAAGCATTCATCTCCTCTATCAGAGGCCTGCACCATGAAGCCAGTTTCGGTGGCTAACCAGTTAAGTTTTAGATTAGTTTGCCTCAACCCCAGGTTTTAGGTACCATGAAAGTTGGTTGGCTTTCAGCAGTGTTCATCTCCATAGTAACTTGCGCTACACGACTAACCCGCACCATAGCAGGTTTCATTTTGGATTACAGATCGCTAACAGATGCTTAACAAAATATGACATCTGACACAATCAAGTCACTCCCCGTCTCTTAAAGTGCACTTTACAAATAAAATCTGAGAAATCCACAAAATTGACCTTTCATGATAAATTATTTGAAAATCTAAAGTGTAGATTTTCAGCAGATAGTGTTGTATTTTATTTAAAATGTAATTGCTTTTCATTTACCCTCTTTAGCCTTAGCAAAGAAAAAAAAAATTAAATAAAAAATCTTTGAAAATATAAACATAATATATTAGGCAAGCCAGTAAGATGGATTAATGAACACTGCAAAAAATAATCGTTTTTAAAAGCTCAAGATTGCTATGGAAAGGGGTGAATGCCACCCAAACCCCTTTCTTTCATCGAGATGAACAGTATTTTACTTGAATGTTTTTATAAAAAGAACAAACACATTGTGATCACTTTAATCAGTAGTAGCATTTATGCTCTTTATTTTGGCATTTTTCTTTACTAAAGACAATGTACAAATTGTATATCAAGAAAGAGAAATAAAAAGACATGTTATTTTGAATAACCATATCAAATAACCAGTCACAACATATTCAATAAATACCATGTGTAATTCATTTACATGTTATATTTTTTCAAATAAAGTGGAAATAAAGGCATCACCTTTTTTTTTTTTATATTAAATGATACAACATCATACCTCATATTTTAACTAATTTTGTTCAGAAATCAAGAATCTGAAGGAAACAATCTAAATTAATTTGTAATATTAAGCGAATCCCATTTATTTTCACATTCCAGACTTTTATTAATGTTATTTGGCATATTTCCAAAATCATTTCTCTCCATCTTTGAAATTGTGGGGGTTCTGGTTTAATTTTTTGTAATCTGTTTCAAAGCTGCTATTCTGATTACCCAAAATATATTTTGTTCAATTTTATTTCTTAAGGACAATGGCATTTTACCCAAAATAATGTTTTGTGGATGTATTTCTATTGTGCAGTTAAATATTAAATTAACCTGTCTAATCACTTAATTTTAATAAGTTGTCACTTTAGAGCACTTGTATAGAATTTGACTGAGCATTTGTTTCTCCACAATTTCTCCAACAATCCCCTTTTACATGCTACTGTATTTACTTTGAATAACAGGTGATATAAAGAATCTTATTTGTATCTTCCTGTAGGGCTTTACTGGTTGTTTAGATCAGGGTTACTATCAGAAATAATTAATAATTATTTCTGTAGTTATTAATCAATATTTAAATTAATTGGATCTAACTCATTAAAACCTCATATAGGACTCCAGTAAATATAGTGCGCTACGTTTAGGAGAAAGTTTGGTTATTAGCAATAATTAATAATTATCAAAGATAATTATTAATTATTAAAATCAATAGAACATTGATGAGAATCAATGTTAGCTTTTTTTTTTTAATCCTTTAAAATCAACACTTATCAATTGTTAACATCAATGAAACATTGATCAATAAGCTAGTGTTAATTTTAATGTTTCATCGATGTTAACAATTGATAAGTGTTGATTTTAAAGGATTAAAAAAAAAAAGCTAACATTGATTCTCATCAATGTTCTATTGATTTTAATAATTAATAATTATCTTTGAATTAGAATGATCAATAAGCTAGTGTTAATTTTATTCTAATTCAATCAAAGATAATTATCAATTATCAAAAATCTATAGAATATTAATAAGGATTAACATTGACGGGGCACCACCCTGAAATCAGGGACTAATAACCAAATATTAAAACAGTCTCAATATTAGATTGTTTTCTTAGGAAAATCGACATCCGAAGAATATCGATTTTCGGGAAAAAAAACAATGAATGAAGGTTTGAATCCGAGCACTGACATCCCGTCAGCATGACACAGGCGTATGCAAAACAAACCAAAACACTTCTCTTTGTAATATAAACAAAGTTTATTTATGCAGTAATATCAATTAATAATTAATACAATGCAGTCAATAAACTTCCGACTTACAACTACAAACTAAACGGTGATATGATTAGATATGGAAATAAAATAATCCTATAACACATAAGGTGTGTGTGTGTCAGTGTGGTTAGTGAGAGAGAGAAAGAGAGAGAGAGAGAGATTATTCAGTGACAGCCCGAAAGCTGATTTCGCGATAGCTGGAGATAAAGCAGCCGCGTTCAACACTCGGAGACGCGGTTTTACGAGCGGGGCTCGTAAAAGTCCTGCGTTATTTGACTCTTTAATGGATGAACTCAGTTGCTGTCTCACCCGCGATGGCGAAAATGCACAACAGTCCAATCTGGTTGGACCACAATACAGCAAAACAAATTTGTGATAATTAATACCCTGAGTATTAATAATGAGCGGACATGGCGGTCCGTAAACTGTACAAAAAAAAACCTTGAAACACAAGAATAACACGCTATAATATTCTATCTCTGCCCAGACGTAAACCTCTTACTTGAATCGCATGAGGACACAGGTAGAATGTGTTTTCCTCCATCCTTTAACTTTGACCCGGTTTCTTGAGGCTCGGGTGATGACGAGAGCCTTTTCCTCGCTCTATCGGCGGGCGGTACGGCTGTTGATTCTCAGAGGGCGGTACGGCTGTTGATTCTCGGCGGGCTGGCGGAGAACTCAGAAATGTCGACTTGATTGAAGATGGAAGAGAAATCTTTAATCTCTTCACTTCTGTAGGCAAACGGATGAAGATGTGAATTGCTCGGCGGTCTCCTTCGGATCCGTTAGAGTGTTCGGTTGAACACAGAGTAATCTCAACTCGTCCAGCGAGATGGAGATTGTATGGCCACAGTTTCAAGTCGGACATTACTTCCTTATGCCACGAGGTTACACTGGAGAGCAGCAAAAAGCTACGTCCATATTCGGTGAACGAAGTCGCCGGAAGCGAAATCTTTAAGCATTTCAGAATTATTTGAACTCCTGATGATGTCATGTTTGAGGGACGTTCTGTTGTGTGCCTCATCCAATAGGAGTTGAGAGCTCGATCCTTTAGTGAGCGAGGCTTCATGGATTTGTAGTCTGTTTTGGACTCCCTTTGTTTGATTTTGGCGCGATTTTTATCAGTAAGATTTATGACTTAGAAGGAGGGGGCTTGAGGAATGTTTTTTATGACTGTTAGGCCTGCCTTTGTCTTCTATCTGAATACATGAGGCCCAACATTCCAAACACTGGATTGAGTAGGGTGGAACGTATGATATTTCTTCCCAGTCTTGCTGACTAATTTTTATTTTTAATTCGTCCTCCCTACATATACTTTTATTCAGAGTGTCCTGTATATCTCTTTCAAGTGCACTCTTTAAAATTCATAACATTTTTACTGGATTAGTTGTATTGTATCAATTATATAATTTATTAATGGATGCATTTCCTTTTCATTTCTTTTACTGTAACTTTGTTAGTAAATATCTTCTTACCTGTAAATAATAAATAAATGTGAATTTGGAAGCTCATATTGTTTGCTAGGTTTGAACAGGTATCCATTCCTTTATCAGTGAACAGTTACTGATCTCTTTTCAGACCTCTATCTGCCCAAAACTTCAATGCATTATCTATTTGCCATGAAATCAGAATATTTAGCAATGTCTTGTAAATTAATTATCTTTCTTAATTGTACTATTTCTTTTTTTTTTCTTTCTTTTTCTAACCAAATTCAAAAAGTACTATTAATACAAATATAATCTATTGATTTTAATTGTTTGTTTGGGTAGGAACAGGGATATACTAATAGGTTCCCCCATTTGATAAATTTCCATCTTCCTCCATTTCACTTTAGATTCTTCAATTTAGGTTGAAATTGTTTTGGACCGTTTTGGTTTGTGAACGGCGCTTGGTCTGTGCTCTGCAAGTTTCTCTTGTAAACAATGATGTGCTTCCTGACTCCTCCACGTGACGCGTGACCTTACCAAGGAGCTTACGTCATCCCTCTCATGAGCGCACATCACAAAGTAGTATTGTTTTGTTTCTCAAAATAATCAATCATTTGCATTCAGAATAACTTTATTTGTCGACTGGAGTCGTGTGGATTATTTTGATGCACCCTAAATATGCATTTTGGATCGTCAAAAAATGGAGGACATTCACTTGCATTGTTTAAAGGAGGAGGCCACACACACACAAAGTGTTTGCCCCCTTCCTGATTTCATATTTTTTTGCATGTTTGTCACACTTAAATGTTTCAGATCATCAAACAAGTTTAAATATTAGTCAAAGATAACACAAGTAAACACAAAATGCAGTTTTTAAATGAAGGTTGTTATTATTAAGGGAAAACAAAATCCAAACCTACATGGCCCTGTGTGAAAAAGTGTTTGCCCTACCTGTTAAAACATAACTTAACTGTGGTTTATCACACCTGAGTTCAATTTCTCTAGCCACACCCAGGCCTGATTACTGCCACATCTGTTCTCAATCAAGAAATCACTTAAATAGGACCTGCCTGACAAAGTGAAGTAGACCAAAAGATCTTCAAAAGCTAGACATCATGCCGAGATCCAAAGAAATTCAGGAACAAATGAGAAAGTAATTGAGATCTGTCAGTCTGGAAAAGGTTATAAAGCCATTTCTAAAGCTTTGGGATTCCAGAGAACCACAGTGAGAGCCATTATCCACAAATGGTACAGTGGTGAACCTTCCCAGGAGTGGCCAGCTGACCAAAATTACCCCAAGAGCGCAGCGACAACTCATCCAAGAGGTCACAAAAGACCCCACAACAACATCCAAAGAACTGCAGGCCTCACTTGCCTCAGTTAAGGTCAGTGTTCATGACTCCACCATAAGAAAGAGACTGGGCAAAAATGGCCTGCATGGCAGAGTCCAAGACGAAAACCACTGCTGAGCAAAAAGAACATTAAGGCTCGTCTCATTTCTGCCAGAATACATCTTGATGATCCCCAAGACTTTTGGGACAATACTCTGTGGACTGACGAGACAAAAGTTGAACTTTTTGGAAGGTGTGTGTCCCATTACATCTGCCATAAAAGTAACACCGCATTTCAGAAAAAGAACATCATACCAACAGTAAAATATGGTGGTGGTAGTGTGATGGTCTGGGGCTGTTTTGCTGCTTCAGGACCTGGAAGATTTGCTGTGATAAATGGAACCATGAATTCTGCTGTCTACCAATAAATCCTGAAGGAGAATGTCCGGCCATCTGTTCGTGACCTCAAGCTGAAGCGAACTTGGGTTCTGCAGCAGGACAATGATCCAAAACACACCAGCAAGTCCACCTCTGAATGGCTGAAGAAAAACAAAATGAAGACTTTGGAGTGGCCTAGTCAAAGTCCTGACCTGAATCTTATTGAGATGCTGTGGCATGACCTTAAAAAGGCAGTTCATGCTCGAAAACCCTCCAATGTGTCTGAATTACAACAATTCTGCAAAGATGAGTGGGCCAAAATTCCTCCATAGTGCTATAAAAGACTCATTGCAAGTTATCGCAAACGCTTGATTGCAGTTGTTGCTGCTAAGGGTGGCCCAACCAGTTATTAGGTTTAGGGGGCAATCACTTTTTCACACCACTGTATATATACACACACACACACACACACACACACACACACACAACACACACACAAACACACACACAGGCCTATATGTTGATTAAAGGTATATTAATAGATATTGCTGTATAAAATAAAGGCCTACAGATATTTAGTGATGGTTTAACAATTTTTAAAACCTAGCAAAACAGTCACGTGACGCCATGCGAATCAGATGTGTGAACTGCGAGCTCTATGCACTTTGCTAGTTTTAATACTTTGACAAACTGGTGAGATTCAATACACTCTGTTCATAACTGTTCTAGGAGGACGATGGTCAAAGATTTCAAAATCCTCGGGCTCTGGAGACATTAAAAGACACTTGTGGCTCAATCGGACGCTGCCGAGGAGACCGTGAGCCAGGGAGTCGATTTAGTCAGAGAAGTGCGTGAAATGTGGCGAGAGATACTGAACATGTTGGCAATGCTGACGAAGGACGTTGCTGACTTGGGAGGATCTTGCTGTGATACGTCGATCGATCACTGCCATGGAGACGAAATTCACTGATGTGGTTACAAGAGTGGGGGATATTGAGAAACGGATTGATTATCTAGAATCATCGGAGGGGGAATTAGCTGCCAATCCGCTAGTGACCAAGGTGGATTTGGAGCATGTCTGGGAGAAGTTGGAGGACATGGAGAACCATAGCCAGAGGAATAATGTCCGTATCGTTGGAATCCCTGAGGGAGCAGAGGGTCAGTATACGGTGAAATTCCTGGATGGGCTCCTTCCGAATCTGCTCGACATAGCAGGTCATAAGCTGGAAATCGAGCAAGCTCACAGGGTTTCTGCTCATCGAACCACAGAGGGAGACAGGCCCCGATCAATTCTAGCCATACTTCTGAGATCATCCGATAAAGATCTTGATACATGAGGCGAGGCGTAAAGGAAGGCTTTCTTGGAAGAACCACAGCATTTTCTTGTTCCCGAACATTGCAAAATGACGAGAGAAACGTGATCGATTCAAGGAATGCAAGAAACTCTTACATCAACTGAAGGTCGCTTTTGCACTGATATTCCCGGCAAAATTGAGAATAGATGCTAAGGATGGCCGTAAAACATGCCCACAGCAAGCAATGTCCATCATAAAGTCAATGGAGTGAGCAAGTCATCTCATGAGTGGACCGGCTCACTGAACATTCGTTTGACTGTTTGAAGAATCTGCGCATTCTTTGTGTGTTTATTCCACCTATTGGCTGGAGTTTATTTTATAGATTATCTTTTGCTGTGTAATTCAGTCTCAAATTTGTATAGAAACACCGGACTTGAGCAATCCGATGGCAACGTTAGTGGCTGGGGTTCTCGTAGGTGTTCATGGACTGAGTTTGGAAGGATGGACGCCAGCTGGCACTGTCGTGCGCGGGGTTAATGCGCATATTTTTTTTTTTTCTGTTTGTTTGGTTCTGGGGGATGTTTGGGTTTTTGCACTAATGTTGGAATGTGGTCTTTATAATCTTGTTTTTGACACATGATCTATTTTTTCTTATATGTCAAAATGTCAAATGTTAATGAGTGGATTGTGTCTCTCCACGTGGAATGTCAACGGGTTGGGTCACCCCATAAAAAAGAAGGTTATTTCTCTTAAGCGTAAGAAATATGATATAGTCTTTCTTCAAGAAACGCATCTTTCCCCGCAGGAAGCTGAAAAATTTGGGAAGATATGGGGTGGGAATGTTTTCTTTAGTGCTGGCTCAAGTAAGAGCAGGGGAGTCATTACACTGATAAGTAAACATCTACAATTCAAATGTCTCAAACAGATTAAAGATAAATTAGGAAGAGTCATTATTGTTTTAGCAGAAATTCAGGGGCAAAGGTTGATTTTGGCTAATATTTACGCACCTAACGCTGAAGATCAGGGCTTTTTTATAGATCTTGAAGGGATGTTGCAAGCCGCTGGCACCCCTCATGATATAATATTGGGAGGAGACTTTAATCTATTGATGGACTCAGTCCTTGATCATAGTGAAGCAAAAGTGTGTAAGCCCCCTAGAGCAACACTGATGCTTCACAGGATGTGTAAAAATCTTGGTCTTACAGATATTTGGAGACTTTTGAACCCATCTGGTAGGGACTAAATTTCCCCCCCCCATCAGTCCATAAGATTTACTCCAGATTTTTCTTTTGATATCCAAGTCCCTCATTTCATTTGTTGTTGATTGCTCAATCGGAAACATTTCAGTCTCAGATCAAGCCCTGGTGAGTTTAGAGGTGTTGCCACATATGGAGAAAAGGAAACATATAGCTGGCGCTTTAACATTTGTTGGAATTCAGGATTTTGCAAGAGGGATACATTAAAGGCTGAAATCAATGTTTATATGGAGACCAACTGATCCTCAGTATCCTCTGTGGACGTGGCTTGGGAGGCACTTAAGGCAGTTCTTAGGGGCCGGATAATACAGTATGCCTCATTCATCAAAAAATCCAAAGCACGATAACTCGCGGAACTGGAAGGGAATATTAAAAGTGCCAGGCAGAGCTGAAGCGCCGAATGTCGTCCGATGGCCTCAGAGAATTGACCCGATTGAAATACAGATATAATACTGTTTTTGTCACAAAGTGGAGTTTTGGCTATTCAGGGCAAGACAGTCATACTTTGAGTCAGGGTACAAAGCAGGGAAGCTTTTGGCTAGATATATAAAACAGTCTTTCTACTATTCCTTCAGTGAAATCTGCTAGTGGTGAAAAAAAAATGTTCTTGCCCTGGAACCATCAGCAGCCGCGATAAGAATGGAGGATGATTTTCCAGGGGTGGTGGCGTGAGGTGTGGCGCATAAGCTTTTGCTTTACGCTGATGACATTTTATTATTCGTCTCCAGCCCCATTAGTCCTATGCCTTGCCTCCATCAGAATTATTAATTCTTTTCAAGTTCTCAGGATACAAAGACAATTGGTCTAAATCCGAAGCTTTGGCTCTGACAGCGTACTGTCCAGTAACAGCCTTCCAGTGGCCCAAACAGGGAATTAAGTATTGGGTATTTTATTCCCAGCAAATCTGTGTGATTTATTTAGTTAATTTTGACCCCTTAATAAAAAGGGGTGAGTGATGTGGGCTTCATTACATTTATCGATGATTGGGAAGGTTGTTATTAAAATGAACTGTATTCCAAAATTCAACTACCTGCTACAAAATCTTCCTATAGATGTCCCCCTCTCTTATTTCAAGCAATTTGATAGAATAGCGAAGTCCTTCATTTGGAATGGTAAACGTCCCAGATTACACTTCAGTAAGTTACACAGGCTGATTGACAAAAGGTGGGCTAGGCCTACCCAAGATTTTGTTTTATGCATTCGGTCTCAGACATTTGGCTCATTGGTCGCTTCCACCTGAGAGATCCCCTCCCTGGTTTTGTATTGAACAGGAAGTTCTTGCCTCTATTTTGCCATTGCAAAGCCTATCAAACTAATCTGAAAAGTTACACCCCATTATCTCGCATTTGCACTCAGTATGGACAAAAGTGTCCAGTGTTTAATTCAGACATTTATTTAAATGTTGCTTCGAGTATATGGCTGAACCCTAAATTATGTATTAACAAGTCTCCTTTCTGCTGTACAGTGTGGATTGTGAGGGAGGTTAATACGCTCTGTGACCTATATGAGAGTGGAGTGTTGAGATCTTTTGAAAATATAGTTCAACATTTTGGGATTCCCAGGTCTCAATTCTTAAGGTATTTGCAGCTGCGCCACCTGCTCTGTACTATTTTTGGGAGTAGCACACACCCCCCTAGAGCGGCAGATACTCTGGGAGCAGTGATTACTGTTTTTGGAAAAGGTCATGAGGCATCAGTGTATTACTCCCTGCTAATTCAGAGTCTGGGGGACAGAGCTTCAACTTCTCTCAAGAGATTATGGGAGAAAGATTTAAACTTGGTATTGGAGGAGGGAGTGTGGGCTAGGAAAAAATGTCAAGTCTACATCTAAAGATTCAAGGGTGCGCCTTATGCAATTTAAGATTTTACATTGATTCTATTGGACCAACTCTAGATTGTATAAGCTTGGTCTTAAAGACACACCCACCTGCTGGTGATGCCAGTCAGAAGATGGAGACACAACCCATGTTTTTTTGTGGTGTGTTAAGATCCAAGAATTTTGGTTGAGGGTTCAGAGTTTTGTGTAACGTACAGTACTGTGCAAAAGTTTTAGGCACTTAAGATGTCATAACATTTGTCATAAGATTTAGTGTCTTCAGCTTTAGTGTATTTTCCCTATTGACACATTTTAGAGTCCCAAACATTACTTTTGCAAATAGAAAAGATTAGAATAGAAGAACAGGGCGCTCTGCAAGAGATGGCATTGCCCCCACAGTGCCCCCCACTGAACAGAGTCAGTCTGGGATTACCTAGGAGAACTGGGGCTATTTTAACCCTCAGGGGTCGACGGACGTGCCGGCGCATCAAAAATGAACAAACTCCGCGAATACTTGCCACACAAACATGAAACGGATGTCTAAAGAAAGCTTAAAATGTCTACTTTTAAATAATTCAAATTTAAAACAAATTCTCCTGCAATGTAATCTGTATGAAACAAAGCGATGTACAGTTTCTCCTGGCTCAGCTAATTATCTCTAATGTGATCACACCCACCAGCAGAGCGCGCTATTCATACGGTAATGTGCTGAGACGATCAATGCAAATGGTGAACGTCCCCAACAGTGCCTTAAAAACATCAAGTTCATCATCAGATTCATTCACTTTCCTGTGCGTTTGGAAGATGGCACGCTACACAGGTGAGGAAACTCTACAGATGGCCCTGGATTGTGACGAAGAGTTCACATTTTCCTCAGAAGAGGAGCGGGAATCTGACGAGGAACGTTTGAAGAGCGACTTGATCCAGCCATTTAGTTTTAATTACATATTAGTTGACATGCTACTTTATATAAACGTACATATTTTACTAGTTGGACTATTTCCAGACTTGCCAGCCAGTATTCAGAGTATTGAAATTTGAAATATGTCCTAATAGGCAAGTTTGTTACATTTAAATGTTGTTTCGGCAAAAGCAGGTATTTAAATTGTATGCTGTATGATATAAATATGTAATGTGATAAAAATAATATGAATGTTTAGATTATATTTTAACTAGTGTTTATGCTGCCTCATTATCATCAACGAAGCTTGTGCTTGCAAATATCTGTTCGGGTGTAAATGTGTAAAATGTGCTGTAAATATGCCCATATTAGTAAATCAGCATATTAGAATGATTTCTGAAGGATCATGTGACACTGAAGACTGCAGTAATGATGCTGAAAATTCAGCTTTGATCACAGGAATAAATTGCATTTTACAATATATTCAAATAGAAAACAGTTATTTTAAATTGTAAAAATATTTCACAATATCACTGTTTTTGCTGTATTTTGGATCAAATAAATGCAGCCTTGGTGAGCAGAAGAGTCTTCTTTTAAAAACAATAAAAAAATCTTACCAATCTAAAACTTTTAAACAGTGTAGGTCTAAAGTTTTTAAGTAAAGTCATTATGTAAAGAAAATGTATAGTCAGATTACTTTTTTTTTTTAACTTAAACTTGATTTTGTGAATAAGCTACAAACAATACATTCATTCATTAAGTCTCCTCACATTCATTCTCTCTCAGGGGAGGGGTTTTTGTCTCAGGCGTGAATCACATTAATATTCATAATCATCCACGCCTCCTCGCATATGGCCTTTCTAACACTAAAAGTGTCTTACAGAAGTTAAGACTATATTGTTTTGTATGAATGAGTGATCAGGATGGTTTTCACATCATTTTTGTAGCAAAAACTCTAGGCTACAAGATCCAGTCCTCAAAAGTCTTGTGAACAAATGTTTAGTATGTGTTATATGGCCTTATTTCAGTGACTTAATTTTTTTGTTTTTCCAAAAACCACGCATAAACGTTATTTTCTCAAAAATACAAACATGTACATATATGTTGTTCACATATTATTGTAGCCCAGTTTGTGCTGAATACAGTGTTATCAGACTTTAGCCATTAATATGTTTAAGCAACTGAAAAAAGCACAAATGTCAAGGCATGTCAAAACTTCTCCAGGGCCCAAAACACCCTCAGACCCCAGAGGGTTAAAGGCAAAGGTGGCCACACCAAATATTGACTTATCTTTTTTTATGTTTACTGGACTTTGTATGATGTATGGGGGGGGCAGTGGTGGCTCAGCAGTTAAGGCTCTGGGTTACTGATCAGAAGGTCAGGGGTTCAAGCCCCAGCACTGCCAAGATGCCACTGTCGGGCCCTTGAGCAAGGCCCTTGACCCCATCTGCTCCAGGGGCACCATATCATGGCTGACCCTGCACTCTGACCCCAGCTTAGCTGGGATATGTGAAAAAAAAGAATTTCACTGTATATGTGCAAATGTATAATGTGTGATAAATACAATTATAAAAAAATTATAATTATGTTAATTGATAAACTATTTATGGCATTATATCCTCACTATGCAACATATTTCACAAGTGCCTAAAACTTTTGCACAGTACTGTATTGGGCACTCAAATTTCATTTTGTCCCAGACTCTGTATTTTAGGCGATGGAGCGGTCATTAATATAGGGGATAAATGCATAAAAAAATTGGGTCTTAGCCAGTGTTATGATCAGCAGGCAAATTATTCTTAGAGGATGAAGTGGCTGGAACGCCCTCATTTCAAGAGTGGTGCACAGAGATGGGCAGGGTAGCGGCATACGAGGAAATGTCACGTAGAAGGCTAGGCAACTTAGATTTATTTAATAAAAAATGGGACAGCTATTTGGCCTTTTTGGAGGACTCTCGGGGAGGGGCAGAGGAGAGAGAAGTGTAGTTTTAAATGTGTGATTTTTTTTTTGCGTCTATACTCAAAATGAAGTGCGGGTGAACTTCACAAATTAACTGTAGCCTATAGTGCTGTGCATTGCTCGAGGAAATAAAGTCTCTTTAAAAGTCTGCATTCATATGTGGTTGAGAAACCGAAACATGTCAGATTTCTTATTATTCAAGAGGTTGAGGTAAACTTCTCTAACGGCATGACAGACGAGTTCTTTGTATCTACTGAGCTGTAGAGGGCGATAAGAACCATCTATGTGAATGGATAATGCATTAGCAGAGCCATTGATCATTAGTTAGTGTGATTCATGTCATGTGATCTGACCTGTGACCTGGTCGAGTAGTATTCTGGAGGTGATGATGCGTCCGTACTGAGAAAACAGCTGCTCCAGCTCTTTCTGGGTCATCGTTTTCGGCAGACCACTCACATACAGGTTAGCATCACGAATGGAGGCCGAGCTCGGGCGGGCATATGACACCTTCACTCACACACACACACACAATCCAGTGTGAAATTAGAGAAATTAATTATTCAACTTAAACTATAAATCAACCTATAGTTACCTTGATGGTTTTAGTCTGCAGTCTGAGTCCGTTTAAAGTGTTGATGGCTTTCTCTGCATCTTTAGGCTCCACGTAGTTCACAAAACCATAACCCAAACTCTGACCTACACACACATCATGTGTTATAACAGCTGCAGTTCTTCATGTTTAAATGCAACACAACCTATTATTGTGGGTACCTGTGATTTTGTCCCGCACAAGTTTGCAGGACTCGATCTCTCCGATGCTGCCAAACAGACTCTTTAGCTCTTCCTGTGTCATGTTCTGAGGCAGATAATTCACGATCAGGTTCGTCTTACTGTCCTCACCACCGCCACCGTCAGTCGTCTCCATGGGCGACACACAGTTATTAGACACACTGTTGGGACTGTTGTTGGCGGTGCAGCCTGGCCCGTTCGACAGCTGCGTCTCCATGGCAGCGATCACCTGCTACACAAACACACACCGTTAAAACACTAATGAATGAATCAATGCGAGGCTGTTATGAGCACTATAAACAGTAGTCATTGTGTTTGCTCATGAGATAAACCACAATCAATGATGTCACACCTGCTCGTTTGTGTTGAGATTTTCAGTTCTGTTAACGGTTGACAAACCTACAGTTCGAAACACGATTCCCCAACAAATGACTCGCTGATTCTTTTAAAGCAATAGTGCAACCTCTAATGATAAATGACAGTGTGTGCACAACCCATCTGATGACAACCGAAAAACACTTTCTCAAGTCAGTCAGTCCTCATCTGATTGGCTGGTTTGGTGGCACTTCAATGAATAAAAGCACACAGGAGTTTTTATCTGTCAGCCTGGAAACGAAGTTGTGTTCACAAGAATCCGTCTTGATATGACAAAATACTTACTGGATTTGCCCAATTTGTTCATGTTAGTTAAAGATACTGTTTCAATTGAGGCACATAACAGGTAAAGCAGGTATCCACATGCAATTCGGCTTTGTTTTCTTAGTATAGACTATTTCACTGACATGGAGGTTTTTCTGTTCTGCACTTGCACTCTACACATTTTATGCTGTTTGTTTTCAGTCGCTCACAGCTGCACCATTTATTTTTTTCCATGTCAATCTATTATGGTATCATGTACCGTTATCATGATTATGAAATTTGGCTGATGATTGTCAAACAAATTGTCATACTTTTGTCATCGATGTATGTGTGCTTCATAAACCTTCAGTAATTTATTCATAGTTAACTTTTACATGATTCCCTTGAAGGCTTTAAAAACTTATGACTCATCTTTAGTCTTGGTCCATTTTGTTGTTGGAGTTCAACACTGTTGTTGTTGGAACGCAGACAACCTGAAAAACTATTATATTACATATATCGTCACTGTCTGATGAAATGCACATAACTCCAAAAATAATTTTGAGTACAGAAAAACAATCTTACAAAATGGCTGCTAACCGTATTCCCAGAACGCAGTTGGTAGGTTAGGGTAATCCTAACCTAACCCTAACCTACGATTTGTAGAGAATTTATTTTTGGATATAATCGGAGTGTACCATTTTAGATCTAAATCAAGTTTTATGACTAGGGTTTTTAGTCTAGTTGTTGAGTGGATGGTTCGGTTTCGAGACGCGTTTTCCGGATCCAACGCATCATTTGGCTGTCAGAATTAGCTTCCACCTGCGGTTTCGCAAAGATGAAAATCTGGCTACTGTATATAGCTGGTGTAGTCTACTTTTAAAAGCCACCTGACATCGTGCGTGCATGAATGGCTTTGGTTTTCAGGGAAATCAGAGCCAGCGTGATGTAGCCAATCTCTTCACTACACTTCAAACTAAAAACAATAGTATTATAAAACACAAATCTATGCTTTTGGACTCCTTTTATAGTTTTACATATTTTAAGACTGTTTTCAAAGAACCAGAGGACATACTTTACGTTGGTGGTGATGTTATAGATGAGCGGACTGACTCTAGCTTCATGTGACAGCAGGACAACTGACGTAAATTAGTTGACGCTCTTCAAAACATAAGGGCAGAACATACACTGTTTTGATGGACATTTCAAGGCCAATGGAGAATTGTTAAACAGATAGCCTGATTAAACATCTTTTCATTGGACATAGCGATGCACAATTCAAACAGTAGCGAGAAGACATTCGGCACATTGTCTATGATAAAAAGACAAAACTGCCTAAAGTGGAGATTCGTGTTTTTCATTGGACAGTGACGATATGTTAAAGTATGCAATAATCAGGTATCTGTCAGTCTTCCTTTCAGTTGCAGAGGGGAACAAGACTAGGCTGTCCTCTCTCACCATTATTATATTTGCATTATTGTTAGAGCCCCTTGCGCAAGCAATAAGAGAGCATAAATCTATATACCCCATTGCTGTTCATGGCTCCAAACATTCCATTCTCTTTATGCAGAGACATCCTTCTGTTCCTCCCCAATGTTAAGGATTCAGTCCCTCAAGTATTACCATTGTTTAATCTCTTCAAAAATGTATCAGGTTATAAAATAAACTGGCACAAATCTACACTACACCCCTTGAATTTAGCATCTCGTAATGTTCAATATCCTCCATCCATTCCCACTAGCAATTTTCTCTCTTATCTAGGAATTAAAATATACACAAAGTTGTCAGAAATTGTTAACTAAAATTATGGGGAAATCTCTCAAATTAAAAGAAAAATTAACTCTTCCTCGCCTTAACTTCTTGTGTTTCATGATCCCAACGTCTCGTAAGTTTCTTGAACAGATCCAGTCTATGATTTCTAAGTTCATATGGAGAGGTAAACAAGCTAGAATTAAAATCAACTGTTTTGCAGCACCCAAAACTGAAGGGAGGGTTGTCTGTCCCCAGCTTAATTTTGCTTCTGGGCATTTCAACTGAGAGCTTTGAGTGTTTGGATGGCCGATGACCCTAAGGTACTCTGGAGATCTATAGAGGCTTCAACCTAATAGATTACAAGATTTACATCTATCTGGGTCTCCATATTCAGCGAAGATGGATCACACTCATTTCATGATTTACAGATTATGTTTGACCTCCCTGGTTCCTCTTTTTCTTTGATGAGATCGACCATGAAAGCATATGGAGTTCCATGGAACACACCACTAACTTCTCATCCTATGTCAGCATGGTTTGATCGTGTTAAAATTTCTAGAGGCCTGGTTTCCAAAATGTACACCTCCCTTTCAGAAGCACAATGCATATGTCTGCCAACTGAGACTGTTTGGGAAAAGGAGTTACAAAAGGTTGGCCTTTGTCCTGATTGGCATACGGTATGATCAAACGTAAGCGAAACGTCTCTAAATTGTCACTAGCTTATCCATTTTAAAACCATTCATAGAGCTTATGCTACACCATACAGACAATATAGAATGGGTTTAACATCCAATCCTAACTGTACTTTATGCCAGAATGCTGCAGTTGGCACGGTATATCATATGTTTCGGGAATGTCTAGTTAGAAATCTTTTCTGGACTCAAGTTTGTTGTACTCTGGAAGAAATGATTGGGTCTACAATTATTCCAGATCCCTGCCAGAGTCTTCTGAATAATGACTCTTTGAATCTTGGATCAATGGACAAAAGTATTCTTTTTTTTCAGGCTTTACTGCAGCAAAGACTACAATATTCAAACTTTGGTGGGGTACTAATGCAGGTACAACAAGACTGTGGTTACTGAATATGCAATACATAGTTAATATGGAAAGCTCTACAGCCAGGCTTAACAAAACCAGACCCAGGACAGTGTAGGCCTGGTTAAGGGTTTCAAAATCTATTCATTATATCATCTCGGGCTCCTATGTCACTGCCTGTCATCAACACTGCATATATAGGGTTAGTCCAAATAACATTAACCATTAAACAATCGTTAAATTAAAGTGAAACCAGACTGCTTTCTGTTCTCCAAAATCCTCATTTATATTTTTACAGGAGTTTGAGGCGAACCTCAGCAGATGGCGCGTACATTACAGTGCATCAAGTCCGGTTAATCTTCACGTGCTCTTCAGGAACTGCACTCAGTTTGGTCCGCAGAGTTCAATTTAATGAGACACTTAAACGCAACATTCATTCTCTTATTTGGACAGTAACGTGTTTAAAATGCGCAATAATTACGGTTATCTCAAATAATAATCTCAAAGATGACTCTTCCGGTCTTAGAAGCCGTTGTTGTCTCGTTTCAGCTGCACGAGAGCACCAGACGTTTTGACGCAGTTTACCGATGACATCCGTCACACCCTCTCTTGGGTCGAGCACTACAGAGAACTATTGAGAAAGTGAACTGACCCCAGTCCAGGGCTCCGCTGCCCACGAGCCGCTCCTCAGAAGAGACGCCACATCACACAGTCTGACGGCCATGACAGAAGAACCGAGATCACGTCTGTCAACAAAACACATGGAGTCTTCATACAGCAACACTCAAACACTGATAAAAAAAACACTGTATAATCTGAAATGAGTGATTCTCACGTGGTCCAGGTCATATTTTAATCCAAAAATAAAACACACAAATTATTTTACATACAAAAGAAGCCTATTTAAGGAACACTTATGCCATGACCATAATGAGAATAACAACATGTATTGATTTGAGGCTAAATATGACCAGGACATTTTCAACCAGTCAAAGAGTATAAAAACAATTTTACAAATTTTATTTGTTCATTTATGGACTCTTTAAAAATAGCGCTGCACTCTTAAAAGGAATATTTCAGGTTAAACTCAAATCAACAGCATGTGTGGCATAATGTTGATTACCACAAAAATTTCAATGTCCCTCCTTCTTATATATATATACACACATATATATATATATATATATAAAAATAATAAAAACAAAAGCACAAATCTGTTACAATGAGGCACTTACAATGGAAGTCAATAGAGCAGAAATGTGAAGATTATAATTTTATAAAAACACTTTCACATTGATTCTTGTTAAAGTGTATTTGAGCTATAAAGTTGTTTAAATCGTTGTTTTTACAGTCGTTTTAGGATTTGACGACATAAAATTGTCTAACTTTACCCAGATGCGGTTAGTGATTTGATCACAGTAAATTCATGTTAACACACATTATGTCTTGTCTA
>NC_059345.1:68083047-68235547 GCF_019703515.2 Myxocyprinus asiaticus | reverse complement strand
TCACACGAGCCTCAAGGAACCGGGTCAAAGTTAAAGGATGGAGGAAAACACATTCTACCTGTGTCCTCATGCGATTCAAGTAAGAGGTTTACGTCTGGGCAGAGATAGAATATTATAGTGTGTTATTCTTGTGTTTCAAGGTTTTTGCTTGTACAGTTTACGGACCACCATGTCCGCTCATTATTAATACTCAGGGTATTAATTATCACAAATTTGTTTTGCTGTATTGTGGTCCAACCAAATTGGATTGTGCAATTTCGCCATTGCGGGTGAAACAGAAACTGAGTTCATTCATTAAAGAGTCAAATAATGCAGGACTTTTACAAGCCCCGCTCATAAAACCGCGTCTCTGAGTGATGAGCACAGCAGCTTTTTCTCCAGCTATCGCGAAATCAGCTTTCAGGCTGTCACTTAATCATCTCTCTCTCTCTCTCTCTCTCTCTCTGTCACTAACCACACTGACACACACACACACACACACACAGTCACACACACACCTTATGTGTTATAGGATTATTTTATTTCCATATCTAATCATATCACTGTTTAGTTTGTAGTTGTAAGTCGGAAGTTTATTGACTGCATTGTATTAATTATTAATTGATATTACTGCATAAATAAACTTTGTTTATATTACAAAGAGAAGTGTTTTGGTTTGTTCTGCATACGCCTGTGTCATGCTGACGGGATGTCAGTGCTCGGATTCAAACCTTTATTCATTTATTTTTTTCCGAAAATCGATATTCTTCGGATGTCGATTTTCCTAAGAAAACAATCTAATATTGAGACTGTTATACTATCTGGTTATTAGTCCCTGATTACAGGGTGGTGCCCCGTCAATGTTAATCCTTATTAATATTCTATTGATTTTTGATAATTGATAATTATCTTGGATGATTGAATTTGAATGATCAATAAGCTAGTGTTAATTTTAATTAATGTTTCATCGATGTTAACAATTAACGATTATCTTTGCTAACTGTTGATTTAAAGGATTTAAAAAAGCTAACATTGATTCTCATCAATGTTCTATTGATTTTAATAATTAGTAATTATCTTTGATAATTATTAATTATTGCTAATAACCAAACTTGCTCCTAAACGTAGCACACTACATTTACTGGAGCCCCATATGAGGTTTTAATGAGTTAGATCCAATTAATTAATTTAAATATTAATTAATAACTACAGAAATAATTATTAATTATTTCTGATAGTAACACTGATCTAAACAACCAGTAAAGCCCTACATAATAATTGGTGCCCCGTATGAGGAATCCTACGTGCCAGTTCTGTCACAGTGTGTATGCATAAGAATCCAAAGTAATAATTTGAATCATTACTTCAAAGTTTGGTTCTGTTTGACAATTTACTTCTCACAACTTGCCAAACATAAGCCAGTGTGGTGTGAAAGTGCTCTTAAGAGTGAATTAGGGGTTGGTAAATTTACTATAGTCTGCTTAAAATCTGCTGTTGTTGTTATTTAACTCCTAACGCTTTCATCTAAATGTTACAGAGAGGTGCCAAGTCACTTCATTGACGTCCACCAAAGAGAGAACGCAGTGAAATTTGCACATTACATAACAGTAGACCGTAAGCCACAGGTTGAAGCCTCTCACCTGTGCTTTCGTGTTAGCATTATATCAACTGTAAAACAACAAGCTGTCAGAGCCACTATCACAAGAATTTTTACGGCCCCAGTAAAATGAGTCACCAATCGCCCTGCGTGACTGGAGCTGAAGCTCCACAGAGGTTAGTCGACCCAGCACTGCAAGATGTAGTTGCTGCTGTCCTTAGTCTCTCCATAGAGGAGAGAGAGAACCTTAATGGCTACAATATTAGTCATTGTGATGAAGCATTGCAGGAACTAGTTGATTATGTCAACAACCTGGTCGGGAAGCCAATGCACACAATCCTGGACCTTGTGGGCCAAATGTTCCTTCTTCATCACCGCAAAACCCAACTGCAAACCGCAGAGCACCATGCCCAGCTCGCACAGCTGCAGAGCAGCTATCAAGCGGTGCAGAATGAAAATCTCAGCCTGCACCAAGAAATTAGGTGCACCCAAGCTGAGAAAGTCCAGGCACAGGAAAATAATGCCCAGATGCAGGAGGAAAACGAAACCCTGCGCAGGCAGCTTCAAGCTGCCCAGTTAAAAGTAGAGTCAGATCAGGTAAGTGCAGCTGAAACGCACCGCACAACATCTGACATAGAAGAGGGTCCCCTTTTTAGCGCTACGCGTAGGAATGTGCCCCTGAGAAACCCAGGGACACACGCTAGGAGCCGAGCTGCCCCTAGTGGTACAGTCTCTGACTTCATCCTCCAAGACACCTTTCAAAATCCTCCAGCGGCCCGCTGGTTGGATGCAGGTGCCCCTCCTTATAGTTGCCCTCCTCAGTCAGTTTTCAGTCACGCCACCGTGCGTTTCAAACCGACTGATTCCACACCACGGAGGGGGGACAATTATTTTCAAGCCCAGAGTGGTGTAAGCGGCTTGAATATCTCATTAGCCAGGGAGCTGTACGCAACCCGGGGTCCACCCCCACGCGTCGACTGGACTCCTTCCCCACCATGAAGGGAAGGAAGTCGTCCTCATCGCTATAGCGATCCGAGTGACTATGATGTTTCGGATGACTCGGACGACCCGTGGTCATACCGACACCAACGCTTGCGAATCCGACAGCTCGAGTCCCACGCAGGGGACATAGAACGCTTTGACCCAAATAATCAAGATTCAAACATCAACAATTATCTTAGGGAAATTGAGCACTGCCTGATTGATTTGCCTTACGCTTCGTCGCGCGAAAAACTCAAGCTTATATGGAAGACCACGGTAAGGAGTGTCCATGCGTTCATGGAAATGCTACCGACTGGTACACGAAATCGCTACTCAGCTCTGTGTAAAGCCCTACGCGAGGAGTATTCGCTGTATATCGACGAAGCCTCCGCTACCATTGCCGCTTTCGCCATCACCCAGAAGAGGCACGAGCCTCCGCGTGAGTATTATAGACGCCTGAGAACCACGTACTTCCGAGGAAGTAACGCACCAGGTCTGGAGGAGGAACGAGCTTTCAAGTCTCTTTTTCCTTCACAACCTCCACGAGTGCGTGCGATATGACATCACAATGCACTGCAGAATGGGCAACCCCACCATGCAGGAAATCAGAAAGTACGTGCAACTGGCATGGGAGACAAGCGTGCGCCCTGCCCGAAGGAACACGGCGCTGAAACCTCATCAGTATGACTAGACGATGTACCCCCTCCCGTTAACGCCAAAGTTTACTTTGTAGGTCGGGAAAAGGGGAACAGTGTCCAAGTTGCTCCCTAAAACAGTCACTCCTAACATGCCACACCCTCCTTGTCTGACCTTCTTGGGCGATCTGTACCGTAAGGGCAACGCCTGACACATGGGTCATTCAACTCCCACGCACTACTCAACACCGGTTTCGAAATAGTCTAATGGGTTCCAACTCCTTCGCAGAGGTGGCTAGAGCAAAGCTCTCCCTTGGCAAACCGTTATAGACAGAGACCTACAACGTAAGCATCACAAGCTACACGCAAGATATGTCGTCTATCACAAAACGGGCCTGGATTGACACCTTTCAAGGGATGTTGCTAATAGACCCTGTTTATATATGTCCCATTAATACGGAACCACTGTTAGTTGGCCAGGACCTACTGAACCGATTGGCTCCGCTCATTGACTGCCGTCGTGGACACATGTGGGCTCAGGTTGACATACCGAGACCACTTGGTCCAGAAAACAGTTCGCCAGCTTCAGATGCACACGTCGCCATCGTCCAAAAATCCAGCAGAGACGACGACTCCAATAAGAACAATTACAGGGCCTGAATAAAACCCTTCAGGGTACTATAGTCACTGTAAATTTGCACTCTGTTCTTATCAATAACACTTTGCATGCTTTAGGGATTTTGTCAGAGAAAACAACTTATGCGTGTATCGTTAGAGATCTAGTGCAGGACCTCCTCAGGGAAATTAGTTCCTCAGTCAACAGTCTGAGTGGTGGAAGGATTCCAGCTTACCTGGTCTCCCTAGACCTTGTCGAACAAATCCTTAGATCTGCTACTATCTCCGTTGTGCAACCTTCACAGATACACATGGCATATAGTTTTGGCATTGAAATTCCAATCCATGTAAATCCTCAGAACCTCAAAATAGGATTTATCCTCAATCTACCATCATAGGCAGAATATATATAGACTAAAGTCCGTATTTAATGTTGGTTTTCAGAAAGGTAATGCACACATTCACCTCAAAACACCACCAACACTCGCCTACCATGATGAGGACCTCTCGCTCTACCTTATCCCTAACCTAAACGTGTACCAAGACAAAGTACATTCATTGGGTTTGTCAAAATGCAAACCCTTTTTTAGAGAGGTGACTAACTACCTCTGCGGCCAAAGAGCCGAATTCCATGAACAAGTGTCATGGTAGCATGTCCATCAAAGTTGAAGGAACAGAGACAAAGGTAGAGCGAGCAGGCAGTCGCTGACTCGTTAACACACCAGCCACTGAAGTCATACGACTGCCATGATACAGCCACTAAGCTAAGGCCACTAAACTAAGGCTACCAAACCAAACGGTGTTCTTAACGGTTCCCCAAAGAGCCATTGTGCACATTGACGATATTGTCCTCCATCATCTCAACGTCGACAAAAATGACGCAGAAATTGAGATCATGGACGCATTTAGAGGTCACAGCCTCACCGTTGATGACACCCTTCAACAGCAGCTTCAGGCTGAAGGGATGGAATTAGTGAAGTTCAGTCTCAAACCGACTGGCTTGACCACTATATTTCATAGTCACATAAGCAGATCGTCATCTAGCTAGAAGTTCTATGCCCAGATGTGCCTCAATCTCTGTCCAGACGATAAAGCCTCTGTGAAGTCTAATGAACTCTATGGACTGTGCAACCATCTCTCTTTCCTATCAGGAATACATGGATGGCGTAACCCACAGGTTACTGTGAACCGACAAGAACTGTTCGGCCCTTCAGTTGCTCTAAAGATGCTGGACAACAACCAACTCTTCAGACCAAAGGGGGGAATGTTGGGCCTCATGTATTCAGATAGAAGACAAAGGCAGGCCTAACACAGTCGTAAAACCTAAATCAGGCCCCCACATAAAGTCATAAATCTTACTGATAAAAACCGCGCCAAAATCAAACAAAGGGAGTCCAAAACAGACTACAAATCCATGAAGCCTTGCTCACTAAAGGATCGAATTCTCAACTCCTATTGGATGAGGCACACAACAGAACGTCCCTCAAACATGACATCATCAGGAGTTCAAATAATTCTGAAATGCTTCCAGAATTCGCTTCCAGCGACTTGGTCCACCGAATATAGACGTAGTTTTTTTTTGCTGCTCTCCGGTGCAACCTCGTGGCACAAGGAAGTAATGTCCGACTTGAAACTGTAGCCATACAATCTCCATCTCGCTGGACGAGTTGAGATTACTCTGTGTTCAACCAAACACTCTAACGGATCCGAAGGAGACCGCCGAGCAATTCGCGTCTTCATCCGTTTGCCTACAGAAGTGAAGAGATTAAAGATTTCTCTTCCATCTTCAATCAAGTCGACATTTCTGAGTTCTCCGCCAGCCCACCGAGAATCAACAGCCGTACCACCCGCTGACAATCAACAGCCGTACCGCCCGCCGACAGAGCGAGGAAACGGCCTCCCGTCATCACACGAGCCTCAAGGAACCGGGTCAAAGTTAAAGGATGTAGGAAAACACATTCTACCTGTGTCCTCATGCGATTCAAGTAAGAGTCTGGGCAGAGATAGAATATTATAGTGTGTTATTCTTGTGTTTCAAGGTTTTTGCTTGTACAGTTTACGGACCACCATGTCCGCTCATTATTAATACTCAGGGTATTAATTATCACAAATTTGTTTTGCTGGATTGTGGTCCAACTAAATTGGATTGTTGTGCATTTTCGCCATCACGGGTGAGACAGAAACTGAGTTCATCCATTAGAGTCAAATAACGCAGGACTTTTACGAGCCCCGCTCGTAAAACCGCGTCTCTGAGTGATGAGCACAGCTGCTTTTTCTCCAGCTATCGCGAAATCAGCTTTCGGGCTGTCACTTAATCATCTCTCTCTCTCTCTCTCTCTCTCTCTCACTAACCACACTGACACACACACACACACACACACACACACACACACACACACTGTCACACACACACCTTATGTGTTATAGGATTATTTTTATTTCCATATCTAATCATGTCACTGTTTAGTTTGTAGTTGTAAGTCAGAAGTTTATTGACTGCATTGTATTAATTATTAATTGATATTACTGCATAAATAAACTTTGTTTATATTACAAAGAGAAGTGTTTTGGTTTGTTTTGCATACGCCTGTGTCATGCTGACGGGATGTCAGTGCTCGGATTCAAACCTTCATTCATTGTTTTTTTTCCCGAAAATTGATATTGAGACTGTTTTAATATTTGGTTACTAGTCCCTGATTCCAGGGTGGTGCCCCATCAATGTTAATCCTTATTAATATTCTATTGATTTTTGATAATTGATAATTATCTTTGATGATTGTTGAATTTGAATGATCAATAAGCTAGTGTTAATTTTAATTAATGTTTCATCGATGTTAACAATTAACGATTATCTTTGATAATTGTTTTTTTTTAAAGGATTAAGAAAAGCTAACATTGATTCTCATCAATGTTCTATTGATTTTAATAATTAATAATTATCTTTGATAATTATTAATTATTGCTAATAACCAAACTTGCTCCTAAACGTAGCACACTACATTTACTGGAGTCCCATATGAGGTTTTAATGAGTTAGATCCAATTAATTAATTTAAATATTAATTAATAACTACAGAAATAATTATTAATTATTTCTGATAGTAACACTGATCTAAACAACCAGTAAAGCCCTACAATGTTAAATGTATTTAGATAGGAGTAGAGCTGCAAATAAACAACTCTCTCCAAAATCTTGGAAATTAAAGTTTGGAGGTTGGTCTGTAATTGTTGTGTATTGCTGGATCCAAAAAAGTTGTTAATTATAGATGTCACACTGGAACTGATAGTCATGAAAACTTCTTTAAGAAGGCGTGGAGAAAGAATATCCAGCTTGTAACTGCTAACTGTGCTGACGTAACTGGTTCAAATTGAGTCAGGGAGCTGGACAGGGAAGGAATTAGTGGTTGATCAAATTGTGCAGGTACAATCACACCTTTAATCTGCTCAATTTTGTGAGTAAAGCAGTTTAAAAATGTTTCACAGGTCTCTTGGGTGGTGTCCAGAAAAGCATTTCTAGTTGGGTTTAAAAACAGAAACAATTGTTTTGAACAATACTTTTGGTCGATTTGTGTTATCAGAGATTAATGTAGAGAAAAACTTAGCTTTCGCTTCCTTTATAGCTCTCTGATAGTTAGTTAAACTCTCCTTTAAAATATCATAAGAGACCTGAAGCTTGTCTCCTTTCCACTTGCGCTCAGCTTTTCTGCACTCTTGTCTGAGAGCGCGGGTGACGTCATTTAGCTAAGGCTGTGAAACACGCTTAATTCTTCTTGGATTGAGGGGAGTGACATTATCAAATGTAAAAGTACAAGATTTAATAAAGCTTCAACCAATGATTCAGTGTCGAGTCCAGCTAAGCCATCATCTGTGATATGCGTTAGATGAAATTCTGAAAAAAGACTGTAGACAAATGAATGGACCAGGAGTGAAGTAAGGGCTGAGAAAAAGTAGGGAGGGGACAGTAGTTACAGACTCAAACATTATTGAATAATGGTCAGAAATGCCAATATCTAAGACCTCTAAGTTGAATACAAAAAGACCATAAGATAACACAAGATCTAATGTATGACTCATGTTGTGGGTAGGACCAGTGACATGTCGTAAAAAATGTAAAGACTCAGTGAGGGAGATAAATTCATTTACCAGAGGTTTTGATGGACAGCATACATGAATATTAAAATCCCCAAGAATCAGGAGTCTATAACCATGAGACACCAGTCCAGAGAGAAAGTCTGAATGTTGTTGGATGAAGTCCTTATTAAATCTGGGAGGTCTGTACACAAGTGCACAGAAAGCAGGACCCAAGATGTCAATCTTTAATAGTTGGACCTCAAAACTAGAATACATGTCCATAGGCAGCATTCTGCATTTAAAAGTGTTTCTAAAAACAGTGGCAACACCTCCTCCACGTCCTGAAGTCCTTGGGGAATTTAAAGTCACAGCCTGGCGGTGTTAGATCCCCCAGGGCCATTTGTTTGCCATGATTCAGCCAGGTCTCAGTGATGAATGAAAAGTCCAATGATCGTGATATAAAAAAGTCATTCAGAATAAAAGAGTTGTCCAATATTGACTGTGCATTAATGAGGGCCATCTTAAAAGTGGTGACATCTGTGTTTTGCAGTGAAATAAAAGATGTGCGTTTCAGCAAGCTGAGATTATCAAAATTGACACCCCGCTTCACATCACTTTCACCAGTTGGAGGGCTACGGCATGAAGACCAGATGGCCGGTATGTGGTGGTTGTCAGAGGAATCAGTCGGTAATCTGCAGGGATGTCGGCATGACCCTCGATGGACATACAACAGCAAAACTCCAACAGGCCAAGATGGGCAACAGAAGGCAGAACATCCTCAATGAATCCACCAACACAACCTTAATTCAAAATCCATGCGCTCCAGCACCACTGGACATGGACAATGGACAGGGAATCAAGCAGCGTATTTAAGACTGCACATAGAAGACCATCGGTAAGTGCAGCGGTGTTAATTTCATTTGAGGTAATCCAGTCAGATGTGAGGTGTAGCGTAGATTTCAAACAAACAAAAAATCAATAGTCCATAAGATTGTCCATAAAAGAGAAGCATAAAACTCGATTTCCTGAGATCGCTTCTACAAAAGGCTACTAAAACAATAGCATCTAAAAACATTGAAAAGAAGCCGGAGAGCAGCGGCAGAAAAACATGCCAGCGTTCACTCTACAGGAAGTCCTGTCGTGGAGAATTATCTTTCCCTCTTTGCAAGAAAACTCTCAGAGTTAGGGGTTCCAGATGCCAAGGGTAAAAGTTTATTGAGTAACCAATAAACCTGAGAAGGCCAGCTGTCTGATCTGCCTTCACTGTTCCACACTTCTAGCTTTATACACTTCTGCTATCTCTTCTGAGTCCATAAATCGCTCAACCTGGTTATCTTCAACCAATGGACTTGCATCTTTACATCATTTCAGCTCACCCCCATTATTTCTTAGACCATCTGACTTCTTTCTAATGGTGGAAACCTAGCAACTTATCTAATTTTTAAAAAGAACATTTATTTTTAGAAAGTGTGCATTCTAAACAAACAAAATAATGTAATAATAACACAATTAGTCTTCTTGTCATTAACCATAATGAGCTTCTGGCTTAATGACTATACTGTGCATCATGAGTGTCTGTTTTTGCTCTGTATGTTGTCTGAGCATGTTCCACACATGTGCTTTTCTCATTACAATTGGTTATTTCACATGCACAAGTCTCTAGCTTATATAATGCTTGTTAATACTTCTATTTCTATGATTAATATTGAATATATACCATATATATCCCCCCTTTGAGACTTTTCATAGTCTCACCCCTATTACCCTTTCCCAGAGTGCAACCTCACAAGTTAGTCTCCTTCATCCCTCCCAAGTGACCAATATAAGTCACACATTCCTCTACCAATGACTGCTCTTATGAAACTGCACTCCGGAGGAGAAATAAGACCAAACATCTCCCTCCACATTTGGCTAGGAGGAAGTAAAAGATCTTATCTCCCTAGCTAATTTCTTTCTTGGGGGTTACCTTAATCAAAAATAATCAACTTTTGTGTATAAAAGCATGTGCATGCAATCTTAGCCTTGCGTTATGTAGAATATATCAGTGATTACACTTATTTTAGTAATTGATTGATTAAACAATATTAATAGATTACTCAGAATGATGGTAAGTCCCACGGTGCCAGAGGAACTCACAGACATTTCCGGTAGCCTGGAGCACTATCTGGTGGTGTTGGAGCAGACAGCGGGTTTTAAAACCACCAGTAGAGTTTTGCTCTTTCTGCTAAGCACTAAGGTGCTTGTCGATCCTTTTTTCATTTCCTCTTGACATTTTAATGTGTCCCAGTGTATATTAAAACTTATACATGTATATTTTTCAGTGTAAAGCAATTTACTTAGTCATAATGCATGTTAAAATAATTCAAACTCTACTTGATTAAAAATTAAACATTATAATTTGAATGATTAAAAAATGATAACTGAACTTAATATAAAATTAAAATAGTAAATTAATAATAACCTCAGGAAGGGGTATATGCCAAAATAACAAACATAACACCCTCTATCTTCCTGCCTACTCTATTCAATCTAAAGTTCTACCTAATTTTATGATAAAAGAAAATACAATGAATATGCTTGAAAAGTAAAAATAAAGAGTCAAACATAAAAAAGGCTCCCCCTTCCCTTCTACTTTTATATATTCTTAGAATTCGTCCAGCTCATCCAGTCCAGGACCTATAGTTATGGGACACATAGTGGCTGCAATGTCAATCCAAGAAGGCCTCACAGACACATTGACCATCTGTCTGCTTGCAACATTAGCCATCATTGATCTAAGAAGAGGCACAACACAACAGAACAGCAACACAAAAATAGAAAATGCTGTGGCTATCATTATTCCCACTTTAATAAGCCATTGTCTCCATGACCCAAATAAGTTGTCAAACCAGTTTCCAAATTGTTGGTCTGTTCCTGCATTTAGAGTCACCTCCTCTCTTAAATTTTTCAGCTTATTGCTGCTGTAAAGGATCCATCAGGAGCTGTATTATTTGTAATTAAGTACAACAGTCAGTTCCAAACATTACACAAACACCTCCTTTCTCTGCCAATAGCCAATTCAGTGCCTGTCTATTTTGCCATGTCATTTTGCTTGTAGCAGCCAGCTGCTCTCCTAAGGCTTTTAATGCTTCATCAGTGTAGTTAATGAATCTTTGCTGATTGTAATAAATGTAATTAATCCATTCTGCATTCTTATTGGGTGTTATCCATATGAATATAGATTCAAAGCCTGATTTTATTTCATCTCTAGCTTTAAATTACTGTGGTATCCCTCTGGGTTGTCCGATTGCATCTAAATAAACATTAGGGTCTGGTTTGTATGCTCTCTTTACTCTATGTTTGTTCTGGACAATTTTTCTTGGTTTCTTTTGTGTTTCAGATTCTTGGGGGTCCCATGTTAACATGGTCACTTCTTGCACCAGTCTTACTCGAGTACATATTCCTTTCCAATTTTTTGGTAATATAGCTCTCAACCGTCTTCCTCCACATATCCAAAGTAATCTGCTTTGGCTGCTGTTTGTTCCTCATATATTCTTATTACAGGGGAAGCTAGAGTCTGGTTCTCACAATTTGTAAGGCAGTTTCCTGTGAGTCTGCCCACACATCTTGTACCTTTTAGTACTGTGAAATTTTTCTCTATTGTAGCTGTTGCATATACCATCCCGCTGAACTTAATCACATCTTCTTGATCGAACATTTTGTCATCTAGATGCCACAGTACTGCACAGTTTCCTCTAAATTCTCCCATATCTACCTCTCCTTTGGATTTATTAAAGTACTCATATTCCAGATCTCATTTTATTATATATGTTGGAGGGCTTTCTCTTTTTCTCGTATCTATTCGAATATCTAGTCATCTGCATTCATCCCCCCAGCCTTCTGAGTTGTAGTATCTGTTGAATCCTGGATTTCCTAGAAATGCCAGATATTCAGCTGGGCAAAAAGATGTTCTTTCTCCTTCAGCACAATTTTTTGAGTAATATTGCACACAATGCATATAGTCATATTGGTTTAGGACTATTGTCAGTTTTTTCATGGGTGATGGTGAACATAACATGCAACTAGACATATCTGATTGTTTTACTGTGTATTCAGCCCATCTAAACCAGTCATTTTGGTGTGCATTTTCTAACAGTCTTTCCTTTCTCATTGGTGGGTCTGCATCATAATCTGTATCTTCATAAATCATTGTTAATGGCGGTTATAGGCTGGTATGAGGAAGGCGGTGGTTTAGTAGCCTGATGTTTTACTCCTTTGGTCTGATAGTTTTCTGTATGCTTAGTCTTTGATTCTGTTAGCTGTTCCTCATAATCATAGTCATCATATGAGGGGTCAAAGGACCTCTTTTTAATAGATTTATTTACTTGAGTACCTTGTATTGATTCAGTGCCCTCATGGAGACCACTGGATTTGTGAAGGGGACCACTGAAGGTCAGCAGGTGTGAGTGTTGGAAATTCGACGTTCCATGGGTCTTCTGGAGATTGTTCTCTGGAAAGCCTTGGGTCTGGGGCAACTGCTGAATTAGGTGTATCAGTATTACTATCAGTGTCAGGACTTCTTTCACCTTCCTGTCCTGTCTCCACTGCCTGCGGTACATCCTCCTGCATCTGCCCTTCATCTCGTGTTTCAGCATCTTCAGTTGCCCTAGAATGAGGTGTAACAGCATTACTACCTTCTCCTTCCTGCTCTTCACTTCCTTCCCCTTGTTCTTCCCTTTCTTGGTCATAGACTTCAGTTTCTCTTTCAACCTCAGGGGAAGTCACGTCTGAGTCTTCCTGTTCCTCTTCTGCTCTATGTACCTTGTGGTAGTGTTGGCATACAAGCTCTGGTGCAGTGATTTAAATGATACCACGTTGTGCTGCCTTCTACCTGTGCTGCTGTTGGGGTTGCCCTTACTACTTTATAAGGTCCTTCCCTTCTGGGTTCATTCCATCTCCTCCTAAAAACCCTCAGGTACACTTGATCTCCTGGAACTATTGGACAGGCTGCTTCTTCTTGTCTGGGTCCCCTGTTTTGTTCCTGCGAATAAATGGCTTCATGTATAGCAGTTAGTTGTCTCATGTAAGCCCTTAATTCCATCTGCAACTGTTCTAGAGGTGGGCCTTCATAGGGACCTCTCAGGTATGGTACTGGCATGGGTCTTCCTGTTAGCATTTCATGCGGTGTTAGATTGGTAATTCTATTGGTCTGCATGTGGTACTGCATTAATGCAAGAGGTAAGGCATCAACCCAGTTGAGTTGAGTGTCAGCACATATTTTGGTGATCTTAGCCTTAAGAGTTCCATTTACCCTTTCTACCATTCCTGTGATTGTGGGTGATAAACACATCCCACTCTTTGTTTTATTCTTAGCTGTTGTATCACTGTTTTCACTGTTTTTTTTGAACAAATGCTGAGCCATTGTCCAAACTAATTTGAGATGGTATGCTAAATCTTGGAATGACTTCTCTGGTCAGAAATTTGAGCACAGTTTGAGCTCCCTGATCTGCTGACGGTACTGCTTCTACCCATCTACTAAATCTGTCTATTATCACCAACATGTATCTTTTGCCTCTTATTGATTTTAGCATGTCTACATAGTCCATTACCAGATGTTTAAATGGTCCTTCTGGCACTGGTATTTTTAGCGCAGATTTCACATTCAGCTAAGAATTCATCTACCATTGCCTGTAGATATGGGGAACAATATCCTTGTCGTTTTATTCTTCTAATCACCTCCCCCCTTGCGCAATGGTCAAAACCATGCGCATCTGAGATTAGAATAGTAAGAAGTACTGTTGGAGCAACCATGTGTCCTTCATGGGACCGCCACATGCCATTTACATCTCTACTTGCACCTCTGTGTTGCCAGATTGTATGTTCATAAGGGCCAACTTGATGTTGCATTTGTGCAATATCATCCAATTGGGGTTGGGGCTGAATCAGAACTGATACAGTTGCCATTACTGCTACTTGGCATCCTGAAGCCTTTTTGGCATATAAGTCAGCAGCATTATTTCCTCAGATGACAAAATCCTTGCCTTTCTTATGGGCTTGACATTTAATGATGGCCAATCTCTTTGGATGCATCATTGCTGAAATTCGCTTAGTTATCTGATCACTATCTATGCTGAACTGGAGTCCCATCACTCTTTTTAAACCCCCTTTGTTTCCAGAATGCCCCAAATAGATGGCACACTCCATGTGCATAGGCTGAATCTGTGTAAATGTTTACAGTTTTGTTTTTAGCTAGCAGACAGGCCTCAGTTAATGCTTTTAATTCTGCCAGTTGTGCTGAGCATGGTTGTTCACAATGCTGGACCACAACTGGAACAAAGTTTTTGTCTTCCGTCTTGACAATGGCATACCCAGCATGATTCCCCAAATGGTCTCTAAAGCTTGACCCATCAACAAAGTAGTGTGTTTCTGTATCATTAATTGGTGTTGATTCTAGATCTGGTCTTAAACGAGTAAAAGCTAGGGACTCAATTACACACTCTTGATGTGTTCCCTCTCCTTCTAGAGGAATGTAATTAGCTGGATTTACTGTTAGCAACACCTTATGGTAACATCTGGGTATGTTAGTAATGTTGAATATGTCAAACACCTAGCTTGGGTTAAGACAAATCTTCCTTGTTCCAGTAATTCTGTAACTTTGTGATGAGTGTAAATCACTACTGGGTAACCCATTGTCACAGAGGATGCTTTGTCATAGGCATAGAACACTGCGGTGAGCCCCTGATAACATGGTGGGTAGCCTTGTGCCACATTGTCCAGTTTGGTGCTATAGTAAGCTATTGGTTGCTTTTTCCTTCCTCTACAGATTTCCTGCATTAAAACTGCTGATGCATATCCATCCCTTCTATCTGCTACATACAACTGGAAAGGTTTGGTATAATCTGGGGTTGCCAGAGCAGGCACTGTCTGAAGCTCTTTTTCAATGACTCAAAGGCTATCAATGCATCAACATCCCATGTTAGTCGAGTTCAGAGATTCTGATGCCCTGTTTGTTTCATCAATGCCCTCAAAGGGGCTGTTTTGATAGCATAGTCTTCTATCCAATCAGCACTAAACCCTGTCATTCCTAAAAAGGTCATCATCTGTCCCACTGTCTGTGGTTGAGGTGCTTTACTAATTCCTTTCAATAGACTGGGCGATATAGCCTTAGTTTTGTGTGCAATAATTCGTCCTAAGTACTCTACCTGCGGTAAGCAGTATTGCAATTTCTCTTTAGAGACCTTGTGGCCTCCCTCAGACAGCTTAGTAAGCACTTTGATAGAATCTTGGTGGCACTGTTCTAATGTTGATGAGCAAATCAGCAGATCATCTACATATTGTATTAATGTGCTATCAAGTCTGAGATCTTCCAAATCAGTTTTCAGCACTTGGTTGAACACATGTGGTGAATGCTTAAATCCCTGGGGCATTCTGGTGTAAGTATACTGTTTACCTTGATAGGTGAACGAAAAAAGGTGTCTGCTTTCTTCTGCTAGAGGAATGCCGAAAAAGACAGAACACAGATCAATCACAGTAAAATAATTGGCAGCAGGAGGAACATTAGTCAACAGCGTATGTGGATTTGGAACTTCTGCAGGCCAATCCTCTACTACCTCATTGACTGCTCTCAAATCATGCACTAAACACCATTTTGATCTATCTGCCTTAGCAACTGGCACTATGGGTGTATTGCAACAAATAGATATTTCAATCAGTACCCCTGCCTTAAGTAATCCCTCAGTAGTCTTTCTAATACCTTCTGCAGCCTCTTGTTTCAATGGATACTGCTGTTTTCTTGGTGGCTGTGTTCTGGGTTTGATTTTGATTCTAACTGGATTAGCAGATTTCACTAAACCTACATCCGTGTCATGTTGAGACCACACTTCAGCTGGTACTTGCTTTTCCATTTCCAACATTATTTCAGTTGTTTTCTAATATCTTCATCAGTAGACGAAGATGTGGCACTATAGAGATCAAAGTAGAATTCTTTAAAAGCATTAATAATATCAATGGCTGAGGTAAATATTTCACCACCAGCAGATTTCACTTAGGGAATGGTAGAAAAAGACTCTCTCTGCTTTATATATCTAGACAAAAGTTTTCCTGCTTTGTCCCCCTACCCAAAGAATGACTGTCTTGCCCTGAATAGCCAAAACTCCGCTTTCTGCGACAAAATAGTATTATATCTGTATTTCAATCGAGTCAATTCTCTGAGGCCATCAGATGACAAATGGCGCTTCAGCCCTGCTTCGGCATTTTTAATATTTCCTTCCAAGTCCACAAGTTCTCGTGCTTTGGATTTTTTGGTGAATGAGGCATACTGTATGATCCAGCCCCTAAGAACCGCCTTAAGTGTCTCCCAAGCCATGCCCACAGTGGATACTGAGGACCAGTTGGTCTCCATATGAACACTGATTTCAGTCTTTAACATTTGTTGGAATTCAGGATTTTGCAAAAGGAACACATTAAGGCGCCAACTATATGATTTCTTTTTCTCCGTATGTGGCACCACCTCTAAACTCACCAGGGCATGATCTGAGACTAAAATGTTTCCAATTGAGCAATCCACAACAGATGAAATGAGGGACTTGGATATAAAAAAAAAAATCTATTCTAGAATAAATCTTATGGACTGATGAAAAAAATGAATAGTCCCTACCAGATTGGTTCAAAAGTCTCCAAATATCCAGACCAAGATTTTTACACATTCTGTGAAGCGTCTGTGTTGCTCTAGGGGGCTTTCACACTTTTGCTTCACTGTGATCAAAGACTGAATCCATCAAAAGATTAAAGTCTCCTCCCAATATTATATCATGAGGGGTGCCAGTGGCTTGCAACATCCCTTCAAGATCTATAAAAAAAGCCCTGATCATCAGCATTAGGTGCGTAAATATGAGCCAAAATCAACCTTGCCCCTGAATTTCAGCTAAAACAATAATTACTCTTGCTAATTTATCTTTAGTCTGTTTGAGACATTTGAATTGTAGATGTTTATTTAACAATATAATGACTCCCTTGCTCTTACTTGAGCCAGCACTAAAGAAAACATGTCCACCCCATATCTTCCCAAATTTCTGCTTCCTGCGGAGAAAGGTGTGTTTCTTGAAGAAACACTATATCATATTTCTTACGTTTAAGAAAAGTAATAACCTTCCTTCTTTTTATGGGGTGCCCCAACCCATTTACATTCCATGTGGAGAGAGATAATAAAAATAAATAAACTGTGTGTCAAAAACAAAATTATACAGATGTAAAAAAGAGGATATGGATAATTTTCTATCCGTTCCGGAGTGAAACTTCAATAAATTGCCCTTGAAGGTCTCTGTGTTGTTCTGTCTTTTCTGAGCGCTGAAGTAAATCAATTACTGTTAATTCACACATTTAATTCCGTTATTCATTTTATCTGACTCCAATTTTATATTAATCTGACTCCAATTTTAAGTTGACCTCTAATTTATATTTAAGCTCTAATTATTTTCTGATCGTTCTTTTAATTTAACATTTTTAGGTTATTGATTACTCTAAATCCTCTTCTATTCATTGTCCTTTTGATATTTGGAGACTTACGCCGGCCGTTATTAAATTACGTAAACCTCCCAAAAATGGATAGCCAGTTCCGTTCTTAGTCAGCGGTTGTAGGGTTAACTAATATCATCTGGTTTGGCTTTTCTCATGACCAGACGATATTGCCGCTTAGTCACGTACATACAACTTGCTAAGACGGGTGGTGAGCAGTGACTGAGAGTCTTTAAATGGCTTTCTCCTACCCGGCTGTCCTAGGTGGTTGTCCTACCTGGTTGTCCTGAGTGGTTTAAATTCAAACTGAGAGTCTTTAAATGGCTTCCTCCTATATTAAAGCTCCAGTAATGATTTCAGAGGAATTCAGAATAAATCAAATAATAACAATTTATTTGTCAGGTAGGATATAAAACATTGTTGCAGAAATTCAAATCAAAGCCAATTTCACATGATCAGAATAAACAAGCATTACTAAAAATAAAAGACAAGTCAAAGAAACATACCTGACAAAACTACATGCAGCGGTACAGCATGGGAGATCTGCATACAGATTCCCAGAGCTTCATGCCAACTTTCCTTAAATACCCAGACAGAATAAACATTGTGTACCAAATGGTATTATCCTTTGAACAATGAGAATTTGGGGGTGAATGGGTTCTTGACTTCCTGGGGTTTAACCTTGTTAACATACAGGAGATCATTTAAATTGTAGGTCAAGGAGGGGGATAGACCTCCAGAATTATGCTGTATTTGGCAAAGACCTTATAACTTTGTTACCATTAATTTTATCAACATGGGAAAGAGACCTCTTAAATACCAGTCGCACAGAGACCTCTTAAATGATATCAAACACATACAGTTGCATTCTTTGTTTTCATGGTATTTGTTATATTTTTACATGTCTTTGTATTGGTTCCCGGTTCCCCAGATGGTCAAGTCAATTCACTCGGAGGCCGCATAAAAGTATATATACCATGACTTTCTCAGCCCGTCAACTTTATAAAAGACATCCTTTGTGTGAGCATGTAGATATTTTGCAGTCATCCGTAGTGTCCACTCTCAAACTGGCCGCGAACTTCAATGCAAAAGTAATCTTCCGTCAGTGCAAAAGCTTCAAGGAAAGTGTTATTCACAAAAGAAACTCCAGCCGCTAGGGGGAGCCAACGCAAAAAGAAACCAAAATGATGCCCATCTTCCTCAAAAGCCAGAGTAAGTACAGCGAGTCGACCCACTCACATGAGAAACATCCAATGGTTTACTCACCCATTGATTGTATAAAAGATATTGCCTGATTGGGACACTTAAATACTTTGCGACCGTCCTTCGTTCCTATTCTCAGTTTGGCTGGGAACATCAATGAAAAAGTGATCTTATGCTGATGTAAGAGTTTCTTACATTCCTTGAACTGATCATGTTTCTCTCTTGTCGAACTCGAAAGTCCGGGAACAATAAAATATTATGATTCCTCCAAGAAAGCTTTCCTTTGCTCCTCGCCTGGCGCAACACAAGATCTTTATCGGATGACCTCAGAAATTTGGCCAGGATCGATCGGGGCCTGTCTCCCTCAGCAAATCTCCGAGCAGGGACTCTGTGAGCTCACTCGATTTCCAGCTTGTGGCCTGTTATGTCGAGCAGACTCGGGAAGAGCTCATCTAGGAATTTCACCATATCTCTGCCCTCCTCTTGTTCAGGAATTCCAACAATTCTGACATTATTCCTACGGCTTCTATTCTCAAGATCTTCAAGTTTTTCAAGAATACGTTCCAGATCAACTTTGGTCGCAGGCGGATTAGCGGATAATTCCCTCTCCGAAGACTCCAAATAATCGATTAGTTTCTCAGCATCTGACATTCTTGTAACTAACTCAGAGAATTTTATTTCCATCGCTGTAATTGATCGACGTATTACAGCGAGATCCTCCAAGTCAGCAAGAACCTTCGTCACCATCACCGACATGTTGGACAACTGACGCTGGATCACCTCTCCCGCCGCGCCATCCAAATCGAGTCCCGGGTCTGTAGGCCTGTCGGGGCTTTCATCCTGAACCCGTAAGTGTCTTTTAATGTCTCCAGAGCCCGAGCATTTTGACTTCTTTGCCATGTTTTACCTCAAAGAGCAAATGTGTAACTGGGTGTATTGAATTTCACCAGATTATAACATGAAAATAATTTTTAAAAATTTGCAAAGTGCGCAGAGCTCGTCGTTCACACGTCTGCTTCTTGCATGGTGTCACGTGACCTCGATTATTTACAATTAAATTTAATTGTATTAAATTGTATCTGTTGTTTAAAGACTTTTATCTCTTTAAGAAATATAAAAATTAGAACTAAAATCTTTTTGTAGAGATTTTTTTGTCAAGATTTCAGAATTATTGTTAATAATAATACATACATACATACATACAATTTGAGTGTTTGATAATTGCTTGATTACTTGCATTTATGACTGATTATTGTAGGCCAACCCCATCTCTGCATTACCAGAGCTTGACATTATTTATTTCTGCCTACAGGCCTGTTTTACTCGTAGCAAGTCATGTCTAACTACATTCATCAGTTCACTACGTTTATCAAAAGAACAAAATGTTAAATAAAAGATCAGAACAAGAACTTGTTAACTGCTTTTCATTTTAAAACGTCATAGGCATTTACTAAAATATCTAGATAGTAACGTGTGCTTCTTGGACAAACGTCAGTGTGCGGCTGCGAGCTCCTTATTGCTGCACGACTCAGACTGATGTGAGACGGTTTCATTCTAGATGAGACTTAGCAAGAAGGACAGCATTTCTATCCGGTATATGTACACACCTGCCGGTGTTGTGCCTAATTCCGACTGCCAGGCTGAAGCCTATCCCCCTTCGCGTACACCCGCACAGTACCACCGTATTTCCACTAGATGGCAGTAAAAAAGTGGGAATTTCGTCTTCACCCAACCCATCCGAAAGTTCAGTTAGGATGACAAGTTATATATTTTCCAGTAGATGGTAGCATAGACTCCATAGGTAGCATAGACTCTGAAATTTAATGCAAAAGATTTCAAATGTCATTGCCCTACGTCCTTATGGAAACAGCTATTTGTGTTTCTACACAACTCGTGAACAAGTCGATCCTAGGTCTTTTTTGTCTACTTATTGAACGTTAAATCAGTATGTAGCCTACTGGTAGTTTTACACTAAGGTGTCACATGCTTTACAAAAGAAAATTTGTTTGTCAATCTGACACACTCAACACTTGTATTGTTACAATGTTGTCCAAATGAACACATAAGTGTATTTAATTTGCATGATAATGAATAATGTTACTGGTATTTTATCTAAAACACTTGTTAAAATTGTACATGTAGTAGATGCAGTAAAGTTCTGTAATTGGCTCTTGGTGGAAATAAATAATATAGCCTAGCTTTATTTCTGTCTGATCATTTGTTACTGATCACATGATATTGATGAAACGCCTAATGTTGTCAGAAGAGCTACGGCCCCGAATAAACCCCACTTGATCTATATGTATAAGAGATGTCATAACTTTATTTAATCAGCTAGCCAAAATTTTTGACAATATTTTTACATCTAGCTGGATCAGGGAAATTGGATGGTAACTCTTACACTCGCTTGGATCTTTGTCTTTTTTAAGAATCAGACTTATCCGGGCTTGTGTCATGGTTGGTGGAAGCTTTCCATTCTTTAATGATTCCATATAAACTTCTAGTAAAAGTGGAGCCATTCTGTAGCATAAGATCTAAAAAATTCAGCGGCAAAACCATCTGGCCCCGGAGCCTTGCTTGTGGTATAGGTAAGGCCTTTATTACCTCGTCAAGCTCCCCCAAGGTTATCTCAGAATCAAGATAATTTTTTTGCTCAGTCGTCAATTTAGGGAGTTCTAATGGTTCCACAAAATTTCTAATATCTTCATCAGTAGACGAAGACGTGGAACTATAAAGATCAAGATAGAACTCTTTAAAAGCATTATTAATATCAATGGCTGAGGTAAAAATTTCACCCCCAGCAGATTTCACTGAGGGAATGGTCGAAAAAGACTCTCTCCGCTTTATACTGTATATCTATCCAAAAGCTTCCCTGCTTTGTCACAAGACTCAAAGTATGACTATCTTGCCCTGAATAACCAAAACTCCACCTTCCGCAATAAAATAGTATTATATCTGTATTTCAAACGAATCAATTCTCTGAGGCCATCAGATGACATTCGGCACTTCAGCTCTGCCTCGGAACTTTTAATATTCCCTTCCAACTCCACAAGTTCTCGTGCTTTGGATTTTTGGGTGAATGAGGCATACTGTATGATCTGGCCCCTAAGAACTGCCTTAAGTGCCTCCCAAGCCACGCCCACAGAGGATACTGAGGACCAGTTGGTCTCCATATAAACATTGATTTCAGCCTTTAACATTTGTTGGAAATCAGGATTTTGCAAAAGGGATACATTAAAGCACCAACTATATGATCTCTTTTTCTCCGTATGTGGCAACACCTCTAAACTCACCAGAGCGTGATCTGAGACTAAGATGTTTCCAATTGAGCAATCAACAACAGATGAAATAAGGGACTTAGATATCAAGAAAAAATCTATTCTAGAATAAATCTTATGGATTGATGAAAAAAATGTATAGTCTCTACTAGATGGGTTCAAAAGTCGCCAGATATCTGCAAGACCAAGATTTTTACACATCCCACTGTTGCTCTAGGGGGCTTACACACATTTGCTTCACTATGATCAAGGACTGAGTCCATCAAAAGATTAAAGTCTCCTCCCAATATTATATCATGAGGGGTGCCAGTGGCTTGCAACATCCCTTCAGGATCTATAAAAAAGCCCTGATCATCAGCGTTAGGTATGTAAATATTAGCCAAAATCAACCTTTGCCCCTGAATTTCTGCTAAAACAATAATGACTCTTCCTAATTTATCTTTAATCTGTTTGAGACATTTGAATTGTAGATGTTTATTTATCAGTATAATGACTCCCCTACTCTTACTTGAGCCAGCACTAAAGAAAACATGTCCACCCCAAATCTTCCCAAATTTTTCAGCTTCCTGCTGGGAAAGATGCATTTCTTGAAAAAACACTATATCATATTTCTTATGCTTAAGTAAAGAAATAACTTTCCTTCTTTTTATGGGGTGCCCCAACCCATTCACATTCCAAGTGGAGAGAGACAATCCACTCATACTAACATTTGACATTTTGATATAAAAGAAAAAATAAATCGCGTGTCAAAAACAAGATTATATAGACCACATTCCCCATTAATGAAACAATCAAACCCCGAACTCCCCCCCGAACCAAACATACATAAAAAAGGAAAACGTGCGCATTAACCCCGCACATGACAGAACCAACTCGCGTCAATCCCTCTAAACTCAAAAGGTCCATGTACGCATACGAGAACCCCTGTGACAACTTTGCCATCGGATTGCTCAAGTCTGGTGCTTCTGCACATATTTTGTGAGGCAAAATTACATAACAGAAAAACTTTATAAAACAGATCCCAGCCAACAGGCAGAATAAACACAAAGAACATGTAGATTCATTCACAGAACTGTCTCGAAGGTGTGTTCCTCCACAAAACAAATTTCAGCTGATGTAAAGCCGTTCAGTTTCCTCGGACAGACAGACAAGTGTTTAGTGATATGAGTTCAGCAGATGACGTAATCATTCTAATGTCCCTTAAAATATTCCACAAAAACAAAATCCAGCCAACAGGAGGCATAAGCACAAAGAACGAACAGATTCAACCACAACTGTCCTGAAGGAGTGTTATTCAACAAAACAAGCACCAGCCACTAGGCAGAACCAGCACAAAAAAAAACAAAAAACAGAACAGGCGCCCCGGTTTCTCGAATGGTCAAGTGTGTATTGAGCGAGTCAAATTCACTTGGAGGCTGCATAAAAAAAATATGCCATGACTTACTCAGCCCGTCAACTTTATAAAAGACATCCTTGTGTAGGCATGAAGATATTTTGCAGTCGTTCTAAGTATCCATTCTCAATGTGGCCGGGAACTTCAGTGTAAAAGCGATCTTCCGTCCATGCAAAAGTTTCTTGAAGGAGTCATTCCACAAAACAAACTCCATCCAGCGGAGCCAGTGCAAAAAGAAACAAAAATGGCGCCCAGCTTCCTTGGACAACCAGAGTAAGTACAGTGAGTTAATCTACTCTGGAGCTACATGAAAAACCCCAAATGGCTTACTCACCCATTGTTTTTATAAAAGACAGTGCTTGCTTTGGACACGTAAATACCCTGTGACCATCCTTCGTTTCTATTCACACTCTGGCCAGAAACATCAGTGCAAAAGCGATCTTCCGTTGATGTAAAAGTTTCTTACATTCCGATCGCATTTCTCTCTTGTCAAATTCGCAAAGTCCGGGAACAAGAAAATATTGTGATTTTCCAAGAAAGCTTTCCTTTGCTCCTCGCCTTGCGTAACACAAGATCTTTATTGGATGATCTCAGAAATTTGGCCAGTCTCCCTCAGCAGATCTGCAAGCCGGGACTCAGTTTATGGCCTGTTATGTCGAGCAGACTCGGGAAGAGCTCGTCCAGGAATTTCACCATATCTCTGCCCTCTTCATGCTCAGGAATTCCAACAGTTCATATATTGTTCCTTCGAATCCTATTTTCGAGATCTTCCAATTTTTCCAAAATGAATTCCAAATCTGTTTTTGACGCGGGCGGATTAGCAGATAATTCCCTTTCCGATGATTCCAGATAATCAATCCGTCTCTGCCACTCTTGTGACCAACTCAGAGAATTTTGTTTCCATTGCCGTAATCGATTGACGTATTACAGCGATATCCTCCAAGTCAGCAACAACATTCGTCAGCATCACTGAGACGTTGGACAGTTGACGCTGGATTTCTTCTCCCGATGTGCCATCCAAATTGAGTCCCCGGGCCACAGGCCTGCCAAAGGTTTCAGCTAGAGCATGTAAGTGTCTTTTAATGTCTCCAGAGTCTGAGGATTTTGACTTCTTTGCCATGTTTACTTCATAGATCAAATATGTAACTGGGTGTATCAAAACTCACCGAATTAAACATGAAAGTAATTAAAAAACTAGCAAAGTGCGCAGAGCCAGTCGCTCACATGTCTGCTTCTCACATGGCGTCACGTGACCTCCCACCAATTGTTTTTCTTAATAGGGCAGTAGGAGTGGAAGAATTGAGGAAAGCAATAGCTGTCACTCTTCTACAAAACAGTGGTATGTTTAATGTAATGTATTTGCATAATATTTCATATAACACTTTGATTTTTCTGCATAGGTTTGTTTAGAAAACATAATATGTACATTTTAAAATGCATTATGTACATTGATTGAATTACATTTGTGTTACCATTCTCACTTTAATTGTTTTTAGGGGTTCAAGCACTTAGCGCTGAAACCCTATTGTAATTGTTAAGATTTTTAGGGGTTCAAACGCTTATCGCTGAAACCCTATTGTAATTGTTAAGATTATTATTATTATTATTATTATTATTATTATTATTCCACCATAAAACTGATCGGGCAGAGCGGGCCTTAAGGCCTAGAGACTTGAAACTTGGTCAGATGGTAGTAGTATTGCTCACTACTCAGAAACACGGACTTGGCCAAATCGGTCAATAGGGGGTGCTACAGCGATCAAAAACGTGAAACTGCTCATTACTCCTACACCATTTGTCGTAGACTCAAGTGCTTTATACCATTGGAATCCTTGGCTCAAACCAATCGTATATCTCTGATTTCATTTCCGCCTATAAATACTGTATTTTCTGCCATCTTGGATTTTTCATAAAACCTACATTTGCGAACCAGTCATAGTTTTTCTTTTTCATCCGATCGGGACCAAACCAGTGCCAAATGATTCTATGGAGTCTCAACATCAAAATGTATCAAAAAACGTTTGAACTTGCTACCGAGCTAGCTACGGTATGCAAAAACATCGGAAGTAGGAGTGGCCAATTTTACGGAAATGACTATAACTCTTGAAGGAAATTAGATATCTTCACCAAACTTGGCATGCTTATGTAAGAGGTCAAGCTTTGGTCCGGTTTTGCCACATGGTGGTGCTATAATACCAAAAAAACATGAAATTGGCTATAACTATGAAACCGTTAATCCTATTGACTTCAAAATGTGCATACATTGTCTCAGCTGCCATCATTGTCTATATGAACATTCACTTATGTTGAAAAACATGGCCGCCATCGGCCAATCAAATTTCAGCAGCTATTACACAATTTTAACAATGACCGATCAGAACGAAACTTGGTGGACCTATTTGACCCTTGGTCTGAGAGGGTTGTGCAAATTTTAAAAAAAATCGGCCACTAGGTGGTGCTATCACGATTTTTGTAGGTGTTAATGGTTGTATATAATGCAGTGTTGTGAAAAAACACAAGTAATATATATCACCTGATAGCTCTTCTCATTCTAAACAACTTTGCCTCAAGAAGCATTGGTGTCTGTCAAACCATTCGGTAAATATTTCAGATAATCTTAAAAACGTACTTTTGCGAACTAGTCCTAGGTTTTTCGTCCGATCGGAACCAAACCGGTGCAGAAATATACTCTGGAGTCTGCTTATAAATAATTATCAAAATAAAGTTGAAATTTCGACTCACGGTAACTAAGGGGTGCAAAAACGTTCGAAAATGGTGGGCCATTTTTACTAAAATGGCTATAACGCCCGAAGGAAATAAGATATTTTCACCAAACTCGGTACATGTGTATGAGCTCAATCTGAGGTCACAGAAAAAAAAACTAAGCAACCGTTAGTCTAATTGAGTTGAAAATCGGCATGCAGTGTCTTTGTCCAAGGTGCCATGATTGTCTATGAGGACACTGGCGTATCTCAAAAAACATGGCTGCCATCGTCCAATGAAGTTTGAGCACATATTAGACAAGGTTAACGGAGGCCGATTGGCACAAAACTCGGTGGGCCTGTTCAACTCCTGGCTCTAGAGGTCTGTGAGAAATTTGAAAGAAATCAACCAATGGATGGCGCTAACGAGATTTACGACTCTTTAATTACGTGGTGTTTCACACATACACACAATGGCTGTGTCCCAGTTCAAAGGCTGCATCCTTCGAAGGACTTGGACTTCAAAGGCCACGACTTCGAAAGCCGTGAAGGTCAGACTGAGCATTGTTAATTGGGACAGTCTAGCCTACGGAGGACTGCCGAGTGACTGTAACATTTGAACTGGACTTTTTTGAAAGTTATATTAAACTGTCTGAAAACAAAACATGGTTCACAAACTGTCTAAATATTTTCACCATGGTCCATTTCTGTATATAATAAAGAGTATAAACTATATATAATCACATCTTAGTAAGATATGTCAACATTTGAACCACTTTAAAGTTTTTTTTATTTTTTTATTTTTTTACATTTGTATCATTAGATATTTGAGTAAGTTGAAACCCAATACTTACGTTTAAAAGTGTAATTCAGCAATTTCTCTCAAACAAATCCTGTCATCACTGGCGTGCAATGAATTCTGGGGTAGGCAAGGCCGCGAAGGATCCATCTGTTGTATCCTTCATTTCACAGGAAACGAAGGACGCATTTGGAGGCTGCATTTGAAGGAGCCTTCAAATTGGGACATCCTTTGTCGCGCAGCAGTGACGCAATCGGCCTTTGAATGCGACCTTTGAAGGATACAGCCTCTGAATTGGGACGCAGCTATAATTCATATTATTTGTTAGATCTCCTCATACTGAACAATTTTGCCTCAAGAACCACTGCTGTCAATCAAATCATTCATTAAATATTCATGATTATGTAAAAAACCTACTTTTATGAACTAGTCCTAGGTTTTTTTAGCGCCACGTTTTGACTAAATTAGTGGAGTCAGTTTCACTTACTTGGTACGTAGATAGTTCTCATCAAGCCGGAAAACTTTCAACAGGAAGTCAGCCATTTTGTACTGAATTTGTTTGTTTAACTGCAAGACATGAACTGTTAATACTGCTCCTATGGGATTCATGTGACTGGCACCAAATGTGGGCAACATTATGCCAAGATATTGAAGATGCTAAATTGTGAACGGATTTGATATATATTTAAAGGTGTTGCCATGGCGAGGCAATATACATTAATGGCATAAATATGACATAAATGTGGCTATGGTGGGTCAAGGCCATAGTTCCTCCAGCTCATGAGACACTTCGTACAGACTTTAAAAAAACAACCCCTCTTATATATATATATATATATATATATATAATATAATATAAGGTAAAGGGATTTTTTAAATCTTCAATGATATTATCATAGCCACAAGTTAAATAATAATATTCTTTTAAAAGTAAAAAGAAAGAAATAAAGAATAAAGATTTTTTTTGGTGGTTTCTTGTTAATTTAATACCCTTGTTTTTTCTGTAAAAACATATCTATTTATTTATTAAGTTACATTGTACATTGTTCAAACACTGGATGCTATTGTAAATTAGGATATTTGCACATATTTTATTTCTCCTGATGTTTATTTAATGGGAATGCTTGGGCAGAAAATACCCTTTTCAGTGTTATTGGCTAAACTTGTTTGTTCGTTTCTCTCTCTCTCTCTCTCTCTCCAGTACCAGTAACATTATTCATTATCATGCAAATTAAATACACTAATGTGTTCATTTGGACAACATTGTAACAATACAAGTGTTGAGTGTGTCAGATTGACAAACAAATTTTCTTTTGTAAAGCATGTGACACCTTAGTGTAAAACTACCAGTAGGCTACATACTGATTTAACGTTCAATAAGTAGACAAAAAAGACCTAGGATCGACTTGTTCACGAGTTGTGTAGAAACACAAATAGCTGTTTCCATAAGGACGTAGGGCAATGACATTTGAAATCTTTTGAATTAAATTTCAAAGTCTATGCTACCATCTACTGGAAAATGTATAACTTGTCATCCTAACTGAACTTTCGGATGGGTTGGGTGAAGACGAAATTCCCACTTTTTTACTGCCATCTAGTGGAAATACGGCGGTACTGTGCAGGTGTACGTGAGGCGGGGTAGGCTTCAGCCTGGCAGTCGGAATTAGGCACAACACCGGAAATCACCCGAAATCAGTTCTGCTCAAACGAGCTCTGTTTCTGTAGAATCGAAACCGAAAGTGAGATTGCTGGAAAGAACCACAAACACAGTAAGTTCAGCTAAAGACTTTCAATATTGTTATAGTGTAATGTTTTGTCAAACTCCTTCATTACTCTGATCATTTAAGTGACTCATAAAATGGATGAACTATTTCTTTACCTTCGTAACTTTAACTGGGCTCGAGAGTAATGCGCGTTTAAATATCAAATGAAAACGACTCGTTGCATGTCTTGATTATTATAAAGCATGCGAGAGAAACACTGAATTGTTAGTAATATTATCGCAAGCCGTTTTAGCATTTAAAGCTTTTGTCCAACTATCCATAATTAGATTTGTGATAGCTACAATTATATATTTTTAATATAATTATTTTATTACAATTATATTTGACTGGTCAGAATGATAATTGTAATATGACAAGTCAAAATTTAATTGAACAGATCAGCAATGATCGTGAATAGACATGTTACACATAATTCAGTGTTCATTGTCAGCAGTGTTTCATCAAATCAAAAAAAACAAGCATGAACCAAAAATATATAAACATGTAAAATATGCTGCAAAAAAAAAAAAAAAAAAAAAAGAAGAAAAATAAAAGGAATAATTAAAGCAAAGTCATCTGAATTGCAAACAAAATCATGTTTTCCTTGGTTATGTTACAGTTTTTTGTGCTTTGTGACAATTTTGCTCATATTTTCATTTTTTTGTACGCTTACGCTGTATTTTTCTTCGCTTTTGTTTCCGAGTTCTGGACTTGTGAGTAGAGTTTCATGTAAATCAGGGGGCATTTTGCATCCCCATTGGTCCACTAGTTCTTGATCGACAGCTCCTCTAGCCAATCATTGGAAGAGGGGAGGTGATGTCACTGCAAATGCAACTTCAAAAGCTGCTGCTCAATATTATATTATTTGTGGTTAGTGCTTATGTGCTTAGTTTTAGATCCCCTATAAGTTTCCTACATTAAAGTTTTGCACTTAAAACACCCAATACTAGCTGGATTTCTATCCAACAATTTTTAATGCACATTTTCAAATTGTGCACATGAAATCCTGAATGGAAACGCTTGATATGCAAATAAACTCTCAAAATTCACATGAAATTAATGCACTAGGAGGAGGTGGATTTTCTAGAGTTTTGCATTAGTTAAAGTTTATTTGCATAACGATGACGTGTTTTTGACCATTCGTGCACGTGTTAGCTTGATGTGAACAAAGGTCCCACCTTGGCACACAATTCTTCTTCCATAGCCCTTGGCATTTGGAAGTGTTTAACCCACAGCTGGTCTTTAACCTCCTGAGACCCGAGCGTGACTGCTGTGTGCATTTTATGTTTCCCTTTTTGATTTGTAACTTGTAAAACTTAATAAACAAGCAAAAAATAAAATAAAATAAAATTCAAGAGAAAATAGATCTCCTAAAAATTGATGTCCACTTATGTGGACAGTGAGACTAAGTTGTGACATTTTAGATAACACTTAAGCTATAGAAAGTCAGATTTTTTTCATGAAATGTTTTATTATGTTTCCAAGAGTGTTGATTATTCATGTTTTTGAGACATTACAGACATTACATCAGAAATTAACATAATTAATTCTGATTCAAAGTAATGTCCAGCATCATCCAATCACTGCCAACCACAATCACTGTTAAAATAAAATGATACATTATAAATTCTGAATCTATGTACTGATTATCATTGTCCCATGTCTGCCAAACATGTTGAGTGATCCAAACATCATCTGCAGCCTGAAACTGAACTTTTGGTTGGATTTTAGGATTAAATGCACTTAGCTGCATAGAGAGCTATAGGATGCTCCCTTGCTCCCTATTTAGTGAATGACTGAACCTCCAGTGTGCTGTCTGTCTGCTCTGGTCTCAAAATGCAATATATGTACTTGAAACAGGTTTCAATGAAAAAACGTCTTGGATACTGATATAACCTCTGTTCCTTGATGGAGGGAACGAGAATTTGTGTCGTTGTAGTGACACTAGGGGTTCGCTCTTGAGAGCCCCAATCACCTTTGCTTTATTCAGAAAAGGCCAATGAAAATTAGCGAGTGGAATTTGCATGCCACTCCCTGCCCAGGACATACGGGTATAAAAGGAGATGGCGTGCAGCACTCATTCATATTTGTGCTGAGGAGCCGAGAGAGAGTCCGGCCATGTCAGCGGTCGGTTCAGCGCTGCGGCAGGAGGGACACAATGTCTCGTTCCCTCCATCAGGGAACAGAGATTACATCAGTAACCAAGACATTCCCTGTCTGTCACTCACTCGACGTTGTGTCGATGTAGTGACACTAGGGGTTCCAATACGAAATGCCGCAGGTGCTGAAACGTGTCATGAGGTACGGAGGAGTGGACACGGGCAGGCTGCTGCGTGCCTCGCAGCGAGCGCTCGACCATGTCGTGACTTTCTAGCAAGTTAGGTAAGGTGTTTCCCTGGTCCTGTTAAGGGTGAGAGGAGGCACTTACCTGAGGAGGTTACAGGCGGTGGCCTTTTCTGATTTTTGTATTAAGCAATTTCCCGCCAAGCACCTGCTAGAATAGTGCTGGGGAAGTGCTCTTCCCTCTCCAGGAGGGAGAGCACTACGGAGACCACATCCTACCAGAGGGAGGTTAACATGTGGAGAATACCTCTCATGGACTTACCAACGGGGAAGTTCACATATGGAATGATGCCACTGGGGAGGACCCTATCTACAGAGAGGGTACACAGCAACAGTGGCCGAGGCAGAGCGAGCTCTGTTGAGGGGAAACACAGGGTTCACCTGAGAGGAAACCGAACAGCGGAAACGCATCATACGGGATTACTGAGGGGGAATCACCACGTATGGAGCACTGAGCCCAAGTACGTGGGCTCACCTGAAAAGGGGCATACCACGAGTAATGGGCCTGGCGGCGTTACTCCTCCGCCGAGTTCGTCACCGAATAGTGCTTAAGAAATGAAAGAGGCGTCCAGTGTTCACCAGTTGCGGGGAACTGTTGTGGACAAGATAGCACACATTATCACCTCGAAAGGGGAAAGGTGCAAATGCAAGCGATACACCCGAACGGCAGCCCGGCCTACCTGTTGTTACCCCAAAACACTCGTGTCGAAACTGGTTCTATGCACAGGTTGTAGAACCTTGTAAACGTATTGGGTGTAGCCCAACCCGCTGCTCTGCATATGTCTGTTAGAGAGGCGCCCCTCACCAGTGCCAAGAGGACGCAACACCTCTAGTGGAGTGCGCCCAGACTCCCAAAGGGCATGACAGGTCTCGTGATTGGTAAGCCAGAGAAATGGCATCCACAATCCAATGGGCCAGCCTCTGTTTGGAGACAGCTTTCCCCTTCTGCTGCCCTCCAAAACAGACAAAGAGCTGCTCCGAGCATCTAAAGCTCTGCGTGTGGTCCAGATAGATGTGCAGGGTGCGAACTGGACACAGCAATGACAAGGCCGGATCTTCCTCTTCTGAAGGGAGTGCTTGCAGGTTCACCATCTGATCCCGAAAGGGAGTGGTGGGAACTTTGGGCACGTAACTGGGCTAGGGTCTCAAGATCATGTGAGAATATGCTGGCCCGAACTCCAGGCATTCACTGGTGACAGAGAGCGCCTGCAGGTCCCCAACCCTCTTGATAGAAGTGAGCGCCACCAGGAGGGCCGTCTTCAGTGACAAAGTGCTGAGCTCGGCCTGCTCCAGGGACTCTCTGTAAGGCAGGTAGGACCACAGAGAGATCCCAAGAGGGAATGAGGTGCGGCCTAGGGGGATTCAATCTGCTCGCGCCCTTGAGGAACCTGGTGATCAGGTCTTGCTGCCGTGAGGGTCTCCCATCCAGTGTATCATGATATGCTGTTATAGCAGCCACGTACACCTTCAGGGTGGAGGGAGACAGCTCTCTCACAAGCCCCTCCTGTAGGAAGGACAACACAGGCCCGACCACGCATCTCCGTGGATCTTCCCCGTGGGAAGTACACCAATTTGCAAAGAGATGCCACTTCAGAGCGTACAGCCGCCTCCTGGAGGGGGCTCTGGCCTGAGTGATCGTGTCTGTCAAAACTGGCAGAATGCCTGCTAGGTCTTCTGCGTCCCGTCCAGGAGCCAGACGTAGAGGTTCGTTCCAGAGGCCTGGCCGTGGGAGCGTGCCCTGCCCCTGAATGAGAAGGTCCTGCCTCAGGAGAAAGCGCTAGGGAGGGGCTACTGCTAGAAGCATCAGGTCTGAGAACCAAGTCCGGTTGGGCCAGTACAGCGCAACCATCAGGACTTGCTGCCCATCCTCCCTGATTTTGCACAATGTCTGTGTGACGAGGCACACTGGGGGAAACGTGTACTTGCACAGCACCCGAGGCCAGCTGTGCGCCAAGGCATCCGTGCCAAAGGGAGCCTCGGACAGGGAGTACCAAAGGGGGCAATGAGGGCTTTCGGGAGGCGAACAGGTCCACCTGCGTCTCCCCGAATCTCTCCCAAATTAGCTGGACTGCACGGTGGTGGACCCATCATGCTGACAGATGAGGTAGCGTAATTAATATTACACAGTTATGATTGTTTTACTACAAACTTTGAGACTGTATATTATATTTGACTCTCCACTGCTGGAACAGGGCTAAAACAAAGTGTGGATATAGGTCTGACTATGTGAGACTGTAGTTTGAAGTAATCACTTTTCTTTGCATGATACATTGACTGCATTTATACGATAGCCTATGTCGGCGTTAGCTAGCTATCCAGCTTTATCAATAGCTGTTAGCTAAATTTGGGGATGATGACAGTAGCTGTTTATAAAATAGGCTGTACATTATAAATATGTTGACACAATTCAGTATTGATGTGATTCCATTACAACTGTCATTCTGATATTTCGATGCGCTATTGTTTTATAATAATAGAATGTATATATTTTCTGTATAACTAAGTTATGTTATGCTAATGAATGGGTCTTTTTGCTTTATCTTGAACATTGTCTAGCATTCATTTCATGAGTTATTGTAGTTTAGCTAAAATTACACAGATCAATCCTTATGGCACTATATTTCACATGCTTTGCAGTTATGTAAGCTTACCTGTCCAATAAGAAGAACACCAATTCAGGGTCAGTTTTGATCCCCAAAACCTAACGAAGGTCCCTCCAGGAATCAAATGCCCTGACAATTTTCACTCGAGTTATTGCTCGACCACGATTACGTTCCCGCTTAGCCAGATGGGATTCAGTAGATAAATGTTTTTTTTTTTTTTTTTTGGCTTACTCAGAGTTTGTGTAAGAGTCGGTGTTGTGCAGGGTGCCGGACGTTTGCTGGATTCCATCTCCAAGGGGGCTTTCACACTGGGCACGTTTGCTGCGGTCCGATTCCGAGTGCGACTGTTCCTGGTGCCCCCCGCAGCGTTGGTCTGGTTTCACCCTCGATTCTGTTGAACCCCGGTCCATTTGCGTTCATCTTACGTTATCACAAACACACATGGTGAACACAACGTGACTCATCATACTTTTAGTTTTTTTGTTAGTTTGGTGCCATTATGCACAGCAGAGTTAACGACAGCTGCGTATATGTGCGTTTCATTTTGTAACTCATCAGATGTCCAGGGGAAGGCGACTTGCTGCTGATCGCAAACTGCGTTTTTTGAGGAGACAGCTGATTGCAAGGAATTAATTTGCATCTTTGTTTACACTGCACGCTTACGCTTGTGTCCAAGGTGAATTTATCGCCACTGTCATCTCCTATTATACCCTATATTTATAACCTATAATAGTATTTATATATAGTATTTATAAGGTGTATAGATAGATAGACAGATAGACAGACAGTATTTATAGTGTTGATTGTACTTGTATGTCATTGTGGTGTCATTACTTTTTTGGGACTTTCAGAAATGTGTGGATCCTCGTGTGTTGTCGAAACTAATGATGTCGTCATCGGCTAAAATGCAAGTGCAGATTAATTTACTTCCTGAACGAGTGTGCACCCGAGTCCGAGTTGCTTTCACATTCATGCGAATCGCGCTACAGTTCCATTGCAACCGAACTCAGACCACCTCCTACAGGTAGTCTCGGGTTCGGTACCGCGGTGCGCACCCTGGTCTGCATGACAGCTTTCACATTACCAATTTTTCATGCGAACTGTGCTCTGTTTCGAACTAAAATGCCAGTGTGAAATCACCCTAAGATAGCGTTACCTAGTGTTGCAGTTTGTTGTCGCTGTTGAATAGCGGAAGAGAAGCACTGAGGCAAGGCTCTCGGGAGTGCGCATAAACGTCACATCCTTTGGATTTTCTGGCAAAAGCGACCCGCTCCCTTCGCATGAAAATCAGCCTACAGGCTTTAATAGGCAACCTAGAAAGTCCGGGAAGGGCTCATTTTTTAAGTTGCGTTACAAGTCGTTCACACATTGGCTAACTTTTTTACATATTACACCTTTAAGATAATGCGCATGACGTAGTGGATGGAAACTCACAACGATTTGTAATTTCTTTAGTCTAATTTTTAGAAATGCGCTTAAATAATTTGAAATATTTAGATGGAAACCCGGCTACTGACATTGCTATACAGTACAAACGCAGATGTTCTACATGTCTAAAGCATATAAAGTAAATGAACTAGTCTTAATCAACTCACCCTTTTTACAGAAACCATGATCCAGCTCATAACAACTTCAAATATAATCTGCATGCACAATACTCAATAGTAAAAATCATTTACATCTCTTGAATGAAACGTTTCACTCCCTCATTCAAGTCCTCTGTTCACGCATGCTTATCAGCAGCTCTCTCATCAGTTCTCAGTATTTCTCATTATTTATGTCTGAAAGAGGCGATTCCTAATCCAGTGTACTGGTGACTCAAGAACTGCTGCGAGCGACTCGTACTGTTGACTCGTGAATGGCTGCGACTGGAGCGTTCATCTGATTTGTGAACTAGTTGGAGCAGTTTGTTGCAAAGAAGAGTTAGGAAAAGCAGATATCACCAGTTCTAGGATCATATTACTCTCAGTTATTGTCTCATTTCGAGTTGGAGTGTCAGGCAGACAGGTTAAGATGGAGTAACTTGTGGATCAGTGTTGACTCGAAACACAAATTGTTTCAAACAATTCAGTCCGATTTGGTGAACTGGTTCAAATCGTTCACTGAAAAGAAGCGGTTCAAAGAACGATTTGTTCATGAACTGGACATCACTACTGTTGCTGCATTTGCTAATATGCAGAGAAACTACTGGTCAACAACTTATTAAACAATGTCTAGATGCATTTATAGACTCTATGTACAAATCTCTCCAGTTTACAATGCAGGGTGAGATTAGGAGACAACATTTTACAAGGAATTTTAGGATTCTTGTTGCCCATTATTAGTATTTATTATTATTGATTTATATATGGGTGTTGCGCATAAATAGAATAGATTGATCCATGCTATGAGCCACTGACTGATGTAATTGATGACGCATTGAAATTGTTTTAACACACGTCACACAACCTCCTTTAGGGTGCGCTCCATTCAGAGGTGATCATCCCTATGCCCTATTCCCAAAGACTTTACCATCCACTGTGAGAGCTTTAGAGGACTAAAAACTTAGGGTCATTTGGAACTCATTTTTTTAGGTAATTTTAATGGGAAAGTATGTTTGAAGTGATCTTACTGCATGACTTTTATGATTGTTCTCCCTTCAAAGTGCCCTTTGGAGGGTGATTTATTCCATTTGAAATGCCGTGCTTATCTTTATGCAGCTGGATGGTAAATAGGCTAATAGCAATAATGAAAATGTGTTTCATTATTTAGGAAACCAAAAAGTTTGAATGGCAATATTCTTAAAAATATTAGTTTTTTCACACATTTAAATAGATAAGATAAACTTTAGTAAGTAAAGTATTTCCCACAACTGCTGATATTGAGGCCCGATGACACAATGCAATTTTAAATCCAATACATAATAAGATTACACAAAAAAAAATGCCATGGCGGGTATGCAAAAAAAACAAACAAAAAAAAAACATTCTTCTTACCTTTAAGTAAATAGTCGTTGTAGGAGAACACTGTAATCCAGTTTAGCAAGTCTGCTTTTTTAGAAACTGCAGTGCAAATCTCCTCTCACATGAACTTAGAACTTGTAGGCAAGCCCAATTGTACATTTTTGCATCCTTCCGCGCTGTTTTTCAGTCAATTTCCTATGTAAACATGGGCTAAAGTAAATGGACGCCTTTAACTGTAGTGAAGCGCCTCGCTGTTGTTCAACTTCTTGTGCAGGTGTGCCACGTTTTAGACACTGTGACGTTAAACCTGTTAAATGATTAAAAACGCGTCTCAAGTTGCCTGTGTTTTTCCGATGTGAATTGTACATATAATGGCCATGAAATAATACAGCAACAGTGACGGTATTATGACATGGAGCTGTATCTTTAAGAGTGAGTGCTCACTAAAAACCATGTCACTACACAACGTTTTAAGTCATTTTAAGTTAATTTTTATTTGGATGTAACCGAAAGTGGAGTTGTCCGAGTCAGTTAGTTGCTTACCCTGTAAATATCTCTCCACTTCCATCAGCTCATCCCATTCATAGCGATCTACAGAGACCTCTTGCGAGTGCAAGAGCATGAAAGGCGGACACTATCGAACTCAATGAGATCGCAATGAGACACTGCCTCCCTCTGAAACTTTATCTGCTGGTGTTGCTGTTACAAAGAGTTACTTTGGAAATATGACTGTTAAACACATGATCTGAGCTCACTTTTTGTGATATTTTAATTGTTTTTATTTATGTTCAGTAGATATTTTTATCACCTACATTTTTTGAGGAACTGCCTCCCTTGCCTTGTTGGAGAAAACGGCACTAGTATATTGTGTGAATTTTCTTTTCGACTTTATTACACTTACCACAAAATCCAGCGTTGTTTTTTTCAAATCCAGCTAAATTGTGCAAACCCGTCTTTTGATTTCCATTATTGAAGATAATCCTTTAATTTTGTACAATTATTTTTTAATATTTATTTTTAAGATTTAAAAATACTTCAACTTGCTTCAATAAAGAAAAAGAAAGAAAATACTGCAACACTGATTAGTTGCTTTATTCCAGCAGCAAATATTTTATCATAACCTCTCCTGAGACCCAGCAAATTGACCATTTTGGCTTACAGATCTCTTAACATCATTGTTTGGTACATGACATATGTGACCTGATCCATCATTTTAAGTCACTTTTACCAAGAAACACATTTTGAGTTATAACACTAAAGTGAAAAGCAAAGTCCCAGCTTCCTAATGATATAGGCTAATATGCGCCAGACCTTTAAAGAGCACCTATTATGTTTTTTCAAATATTACCTTTCATGTAGTGTGTTATATAGCTGTTTGTGAATGTAAAAAAGTCTGCAAAGTTTCAAAGATCAAAGTGCACGAAATGTGGAGTTATTGACTCCCAAAAGAAAGAACCGATTCTGAACACCTGAAACGAGTCGTTAGTAATTCCAGACTTACTTCCTGTACTAACCTACCTAATTTGGTAACAAAAAACTTGCCTCTGGTCTTCATTGGCTGCTCACGAACAGCTTTGACCCGCCCTCAAACACTACACTAAGCGGTAGACCAATCACAACAGACTGGGACATCTGACCAATCAGAGCAGAGTATGCTCTCTGAAAGGAGGAGTTTAGAATGAATCCTTTAGAACGGATCATTGAAGGAGTCGTTTTTGACACTGGGAATAAAAGTTAATGCTGCAATTTAAATTATGAGCAAATTAAAGTGTTTTTTGACCTTGGATGCATGTAAATCTATTATATGAGACCTTTAAAACAAAATTAGGCACATTTAAAAATCATAATAGGTGCTCTTTAACTTTTTATACATTATTTGATAGAAAATGTATTCAAACATGCATACAATAATTAAGACATCTCTAACAGGTTAATAATAATTATAATTATAATAATAATAATAATAATAAATAGACAATAGACATTTGCCCTGGCCTCTTTCAACATACCTTCTAATGTTCATTCAGCAACATTGTGCAAAATTCCACACTATTTCTATCTTGGTAAATTATATCCTAAAGTATGCTTTAACTAAATCATAATTTCTTAAACTAAAACTGTGATTATTAACTCAATCATTTGATTTACTGCATTGATGAAGCTGCTGCCTCAGCTGCCTAACCCTATCCTCAAAATATTTCTACTTTATTCATGCAATATTACACCTTTAATTTCCTCATTTATTACTTTCCCCTGTAATATTAGGAATTAAGTCTAGTAATGTTGAATTTATTCTCAAATTTTTGTTTTTATTTTAATGTAACACTAAAACATCATCGTAAATGTATAATTACAAATGTTTGTAACATGTTATTCTACTCTTTCTGCTAAACGTTATATTAGTATTATATTATAAATAACATATTCGTTTTTTATAAGAATTGGGGATTGGATTAGAGCAAGGTGATTCACATGTTTTGTTTTTGTATCATTTAACATTTGTGACAGCTCTGCCACTAAAATGAGTGAGACTCAGAGAGCAGCATCTCCAGGACCCAGCTGTGTGTCTTTGAAGAGTGATCAGTCAAAGGAAACTGCCCCTAGGTTCAGTGAAGGAACTGTGACCTCCGATCGAAGGTGAGACTATCCAGAGACAAGACGCTTACTTGTTCATTCATTCACTATTCTCTGTGTAGTGAAAAGCAGTGAGTGCACTATATCAGCAATGAGTGATCAATTAATCATTAACAATAAACTGTTTCTGGTGAACAGTTTGAAACAAAAAAATACAAGTTACATTTTTTTTTCATTCAAACCTTTATTTATACAAAGTTTGATTTTCAATTCAGGCGTCTCATCCAATCATAATCCAGCATCATCTTTATAAATCTGCAGCTGTCGGTTATCGCATCGTGTGTGTTGTTTTCACTCACTCGCTCGTAAGTGAAACACACAATCATAATTCATGCTATGCCTTTGCTTTTCAAGCAAACAATCACTACATATTTGGATTATACATCGCTGGTTTACTCATCTCGACGCTCAGTGCAGCTGGTCTCATCAGCAAGATATGCAAGACCTATGTTTATTCTTCTGTTGGGGGAAACTATTTTCATATACATCTAACTGGTGGTCAACGGAGTTTAGGTTCTCAATTCTCTCTTCATCATTCATACATACTGGATCAGTATGGCTTTTTAAGCGGCAATGTTTCATTTTAAGAGAGCTTGGTGCACGTCAGTCTTTGTGTTTGGTGTGTCAAAGTGTGTGTGTTTTTCCAGCATGGCGGCGTGTCACATAGGGGAGCCTTGTTCAGATTGGTCATATGTTTACAACAGTGTTTGCAGGCCTGATTATTCTTTTGCATTGGGGAATAATTTTCAGTATTCATGCATGTTGATTATGCATAATACTTTGGTGTATGTGGTCTGATTATCTCCATTAAATTTGATGATGCTTCTCGTGTTCTGTTGCTCCTATCGCACGTTAAAGATTTTCTACTTAACATGTCTACGTAGCTGTTCTCTTAAAGAGGTAGTATTACATGTCACTGTGTGCCTTCTGACACCTAGTGATAGGCTATTGCACATCAACATTACTAAATTCAGTCAAATAACCAAGCAGTATGACTGAGTCATTATCTAATATGGTGACAAACGTGTACCTTGACTTTCATTCATGGTAAAGAATCAAATAGTCATGAACCCCATATAAAGGCATCTTTTTGTACTTCTTGTTAAATTCATTTTATGTTTTGATTTTATTTTTGCACATTTTAGATCATATTTTTAAATTGTCAATTGCCTTATAATCCCTTGTCCCCCTGTATCTGGTACACCACTTTATATAATTTACAGTTATTTATGTGTTTATTTTTCTCAGGTGAGTGGTGCCAGGCCTTTTGAGTGTGCAAACCAAATAATTAATTTAACTAATGCATTGTTTATTAAATGTCATTGGTATTTATTACTAATGATCATGTGAAAGATTTATTGCAAAAAGCTATTTAATATTATTTTGATTATTATATTATATACCAGAGTGTTCGAATGCTTTTGACATCTTATAATTTTAGAGAATTTGTCATTGGTGTTCGTTACTGGTGGTTCAACAAAGTTCAACCTTCAGCTTCTATGGGATAAAATGGTAATTTTAATATTCTTCAGATGGGCAGTCATCTGTTTCAAGTTGGACCTGTTTGTTTGTTTGTTTAATACATCTAATAACCAGTTTATCAAGGGTGTTTTACATTATTGACACTGGGATTGTCTCTAAGCTTCTATACTCTGTTCAATTCTGACAATGCTGGTCAAATTTTAAACGCTTCTACAACACGTTCTTTAACAACATCTTATCATTAGGTAAGTAATAATATTTTTGCTACTGTATAGGATTTCACTGTTCTGGTATTAGCACTTCTTCAAAGCAGATACCTAATATTCAGTCTACTGAAACTTCACATATCATGGTTCATGCAATGTGTGTTGACTTTGACGCAGGCTTCAACAAAGCTTAGGTATCAAATATTACATAGTTTGTCCTCTTGATCTGCATATTATTGCTTTCGTCATATTTTTCAGATTATTTATATTTCCCTTTTTGCATGGGTAACCCTTTCTCGCTAGTGTAGCGTGAATCTATGCTCACCTATTTAAAAAAAATATACAGTATATCTATCTATCTATCTATCTATCTATCTATCTATATATATATATATATATATACACAGTACTGTGCAAACATTTTAGGCACTTGTGAAAATGTTGCATAGTGAGGATTTCTTCACAAATAATGCCATAATTAGTTTTCATTTTTCAATTAACATCATCCAAAGTCCAGTAAACATAAAAAAAGCTAAATCAATATTTGGTGTGACCAACTTTGCCTTCAAAACAGCACCAATTCTCCTAGGGACACCTGGACACAGTTTTTCTTGGTTGTTGGCAGATAGGATGTTCCAAGCTTCTTGGAGAATTTGCCATATTTCTTCCATATATTTAGGCTGTCTCAACTGCTTCTGTCTCTTCATGTAATCCCAGACTGACTCAATGTTCTATGTGGGTCTCTGTGGGCCCATGCCATCTGTTGCAGGGTTACATGTTCTTCTATTCTATTTTATTTGCAGAAGGAATGTTTGGGAGTCTAAAATGTATATTACCTATTGACACACTACAGCTAAAGATATAAATAGCCATCTTAAGACAAATGTTTTGTTAAACAAAGACTTTTGCACAGTACTGTGTGTGTGTGTGTGTGTATATATATATATATATATATATATATATATATACACACCTAATTACAGCATTGTTTATCCTATGGTACTGCACAAACAAAGCTCCCCTCCCTCAAACCACATAATATCATTGTTACTCTTTTTAAGGGTATTGCTCAAACAATGTTCATCCTATTCAGGGTTCAGATTCATCAAAAGCATTGTTATCATTATCAAGGGTATTGCACAACAATTCTCCCCTTTTCAGGGCTTGAACATGTAGCTAAGCATTAGTTATCCGTTTCAATGGTATTGCACAACAATCGCTCGGCCTATTCAGGGCTCAGACACATCATTAGCATTGTTATCCTTTTCAAGGATATGGCACAATCAAAGCTCACCCTATTTAGCTCTCAAAACCTCTTAAGCTTTGTTTATCCTTTTCAAGGGTATTGCACACATGTATCAGGCACTCTTTTGCCCGTTTCTTCACATCGACGCTCATCTTTAATGGGGCCACCAATTCACACAAGCTAGTCTATGCTTCTGTCGGCTATGACACGAGTAAGCACACTTTTGTAGGTTAATGTGTATTTAGTCATATCCTGTGTTATGTTTCATACAATTTTTTATTTCTTTTTTCAGGTTATCTTCAATATCTGAAGTCATGGTTTGTCATTCTGAGTTGTTATTTTTATTTAATATTTGGGGGTTTAACTTTCATTAGGCCTTAAATTTCTTTTGAGGGAAATTCCTCTCCCTTGCTGTTTGTCTTCCGGCAGGATCTGATGGTTCAAGCAAAAAGTGTGAGTGAACCATAGGACAGGGCTTACACCAAAGGAAACTATTCTATCCCCATATTATTATTATTTTCACTATTCCAAGTCTTTCTGGTAGAAATGGAAGCGTAGCTGTAGTTCTGTCAGGAAGACTCATAGTAGCCTACACCATTCATTCAATTCAGGTGTCTTTTTCGATCATAATCCAGCATCTTCTTTATAAATCTGCAGCTGTCGGTTATTGCATCGTGTGCGTTGTTTTCACTCCCCATTCACCGCTTCACCACCAGTTTAGGTACCGTCCTGCTGAGGGGTAAGCTCCTCTCCCCTGCCGTTCGTCTTCAGGCACGATCTGATGGTTTGAGCGAGATCTGAGTGCTGAACCATAGGACAGGGCTTACTATTAGGACGTGGGCTTACTATATGTACTACAAGGAAACTATTCTATCCCCATATTATGATTATTCTCATTGTTCTGAGTCTTTCTGGTAGAACTCGCCTCCATCCTGAGGAAAAACAACAACTTCTCACCCAGGGCCTGTGTCTCTACTGCAGGCTCACCGGTTATGTTCCTGCATCCTGTCCAGCAAAAGGCACAGCTCTTAAGGGGGGGTAAAGGGTTACTGACGAGCACCACTCCATTGAGAAAATCCCCTGGATCATGGACTCTCCTCCCAGCACGACTGCAGTGGGGGTCAGGCAGTCACTTGGTCTCAACCTTAGTCGATTCCAGAGCTGAGGGCAACTTCCTGTATGTCAAGCTCGCCTTCAAGTTGTAGATTCCCATTGTCCCACTGGAGGAGCCCATCTTTGCCCATGCCTTCAGTAGGACGCCCCTGTCACTGTTTAGTCATTCCACCCGAACGCTGACCCTCATCTCCAGGAACCATTCTGAACTAATAACGTTCCTCCTCCTCAAGTCACCTTCTTCTCCGGTCATGCTGGGACACCCCTGGCTGGTAATTCACAACCCTCACATTGACTGGTCAACTAATTCCGTTCTGGCCTGGAGTCCATATTGTTTGTCTGTCTTCTGCTGTCTCCCCTGTTGGGTCTTGTTCTGTGTTACAGGATGAGCCAGTGGATTTACTTGGGATGCTGGTGACATACCTTTACCTGAGGGCGGTATTCAGTCAGTCCCGTGCCAATATCATGGTAAAGAATCGTTATCCTTTGCTGCTGATGTCTTAAGCCTTCAAACTCGTGCAGGGGTGACTATCTTTACAAATGCTTATCACCTTGTCTGGATCAGGGAGGGGGATGAGTGGAAGACAGTTTTTAACACCCCTAGGGGGCACTTTGAATACTTGGTCATGCCCTTCAGCTTGGCCAACGCCTCGGCTGTCTTCCAGGGGCTTGTGTATGGCGTACTTTGTGACTTGGTTGACCAGTTTGTATTTGTTTACCTAGAGGATATTCTGATCTTCTCCCAGAGTATCCAAGATCATGTCCAGCATGTCAGGAGGGTGCTTCACTGGCAGAGAACCGACTCTTTGTTAAGGTGAAGAAGTGTGTTTTTCACTTGCAGTCGGTTCCGTTCCTGCGGTTCATCATTTTGTCTGAGGTACTTTGCATGGATCCTAGTAAGGTCAGGGTTGTCTCTGATTGGCCAACCCCAGATTCCCATAAAGTTGTTCAGAGGTTTCTATCGCTGGTTTATCCAGAATCTTAGTCAACTCACCGCACCTCTGACGGCTCTCACCTCCACCAAGACTCAATTTAATTGATCTCCATGGGCTCACTCTGTGTTTCTAAAATTAAAGGAGAGATGTTGTTCTGCCCCCATTCTTGTTTCTTCCAGTCCGTCTCGGCAATTTGTGGTGAAGGTGTATGCATCAGAGGTGGGCGTTGGGGTGGTCCTGTCACAGCGATCTCCCTTACATGAAATGATACATCTGTGCACCCTTTTCTCCCATTGTCTCACACCCTCGGAATGGAACTACAACTTTGGCAAGTTGTTAGCAGTCAGGCTGGTGAGTGGCGTCAGGCACGCTGGTCTCTGTTTTTTGGATGTTTAGACTTTGTTCTCTCCTATCATCTGGGTTCCAAAAACATAAAATCTGATGCCCTCTCTCGATGTTTTGAAGTCGAGACCTCCGCCGACTCCCCGGACACCATATTACCCCCGTCACGAGTGGTGGGCATGGTCTCCTGGGAGGTGGAGTCCAAAGTTTGTTCCGTGTTTCACAATGCTGCCATTCCAGCAGGTCTATTGTTTGTTCTGCGATCAGTCTGCACGCATGTGCTACAGTGAGGTCATTCTTCCAACATGGTTTGCCTCCCTAAAGCAACCCTGCAGACCCCCACCACAAGCGTTAAAATAAATCCCCACTAGAAAGTATTTCTCCTGCAGTTCAGCCTTCACCCATGGAGTGGCGACCTCACATCCCACCTCAGGCTTAAATGAATGGGTGCCTTCACCATTCATATAGATTGCAGGCGGACCTGCCCCACGGGCAATTTATCGCACTATGTTCGTTTAATAGGAGAACGGGACCAAAGACCCCCGGACCACCTGGGTGGGCGTGGGACCATCCACAGACCCACTATCTACCCCCATACAAACTATTTTGCCCACTTTGACCCCGATGACCCCCGGACCACCCGCGGGCCATCCACAGACCCACAATCTGCCCCCTAACCAACTATTTTACCCGCTTTGATCCCTAAGACCCCCAGACCACCCGGAGGGGGCAGGGCCATCCACAGACCCATTATCTGCCCCCTTTCCATCTATTTTGCCCAATTTTACCCCAAAGACCCCCAAAACCCTACCATTTGACAACTTCCAATAAATTGAATAGGTTTACTCACTATAAGTTAACCAACATACTAAATGTCCACTTCCAATGTATTGTATAGGTATATTAACCCTGTATCCACCAACAGACTAAATGTCCATTTCCAAATTATTGAATGGACCTCCTATTGTATTGTGCTGGTCTTTTAGCTCTGTCCAGCAACATACTATTGTTGTGGCTTCTGCCATCTCTGTGAAAAATCACTCTCAAAGTCTTGGGGTTTTGATGCCAGAAGATAGACGTTATTATCAGAGATAAAAAAGCCGAGTTGCTCCCAGCGCAACTCCAGTAACTGGGTTCCTTCCTGCTTGTATATGATCTATCAAGGCGTGGCTAATACATTCCATACATGTCACCATTATCCATCACCCTATTCTTTGACCCCAGTCTGTTTATTTTAAGAAGTGGACAGGAGACACCTGTGGAGGAACCTCACCATATATTTTCTCAGCAGTCATGAGAGCAGTTTATCATATGTGACATATATCGATACTATACAGGCTTCTACACACACACACAATAAGATTCATGCTTGACCATCAGAAATACTTGTAGAATAAAATGGCTATATTTACATTGATTATACTTGATTAATTTATATTCAATTTGATAAAAATATTCCACACTATATGTCCATTTCCAATTGGAAATGGGATGGTACCACGGGCAATTTATTTGAATGGCCTCAAATAATGACTTGGTGAACATCTCTTTTATAATATGAAGGATACAGGAAATCACTAAATATCATATTTAGGTGACTCTCTGACTCCCCCTGAACAACATAATCCCTTCAAAACCTCCAAATTCGACTGTCCATGAAAGCACTATTTCTGTGAATGGGATAAAATGTACATTTTCAGATCTCAGCTCTGGATAGACTTAGGAAACTGAAACCTGTGCTCCTTTTCTAATCTCAGCCTACTCTTTCTATGGTGTGAATATCAAGAAGACCAGATTAAGCTGAAAATTTCATCTGAAAAAAACTATTTGTCGACTTTATCCAATCTTTTTGAAATTCACACCATTGATAGAGGGCACTGAAATGAGCACAGGAGTATGGGTTTCAAGTCTCTGAGTTGTCCCATTCAGGAGATATGGAGATCCCACATACAAATAATCCCATTAAAAAGAATAGTGCTTTCGTGGACAGTGGAATTTTGAGGTTTTGAAGGGTGCACATTGTTCAGATTTCATGAATATACTGATCCTGGAACTTATAAAACTGATGTCCACAAAAATCACCCCACTTCCAAATTATTGAACATTTACCAAATTTTATTAGTGTTAACATTTAATATTATCAATAAAACTTCCAGTGTAGCACTCTGCATACTCAATAGAACACATTTATCTAATTTACAACTCATTACAATGTATAATTTGCATAAAATACCATGTATTTGGCACCTATTAGATGCATTGTACATGGGCATTTTATGTACACTACCAGTCAAAAGTTTTGAAACACTTGACTGAAATGTTTCTCATGATCTTAAAAATCTTTTGAGCTGAAGGTGTATGCTTAAATGTTTGAAATTAGTTTTGTAGACAAAAATATAATTGTGCCAACATATTAATTGATTTCATTATAAAACTAAAATTTTATTACAAAAAAAAGTTTTTGAAATTGATGACTTGGACCGAATAATAAAGAAAAGCAGTCAATAAGTGCCCAACATAGATGGGAACTCCTTCAATACTGTTTAAAAAGCATCCCAGGGTGATACCTCAAGAAGTTGGTTGAGAAAATGTCAAGAGTACATGTCTGCAAATTCTAGACAAAGGGTGACTACTTTGAAGATGCTAAAATATAACACAGTTTTGATTTATTTTGGATTTTGTTTAGTCACAACATAATTCCCATAGTTCTATTTATGTTATTCCATAGTTTTGATGACTTTACTATTATTATTTATTATATAAAAATTATAATAAAGAACGAGTAAGTGTTTCAGATCTTTTGACCGGTAGTGTATGATTTAGAGATTTTGATTGAAAAAAGTCAACACTTTTTATTTATGAATATTTATATATAATATTATTATTGGAACCTCCAGTACAGCACTCAACATACTCTATTAAACATTTATGTATTTATTAACATTTTAATAGCCTTTAATTTGGAGTTAGGGGTGTAGGATTCCGAATTCAAGTGCTTATTGCAATTGTAATAGCCTTGAATTTGGAGTAGTGGTGTGGGAATTCAAATTCAAGTCTATAAGTGCTTATTACCATTGCAGCAGATAAAATCCTCCAGTTCAGCATATTCTGTAGAAATTCAAATTCATGTAACTTACAACTCAAACATGTGTCATTTGCTTAAAAATTGAAAGTGTCCAAATGCAATTTATTTTATGGAGACTCAATACTAGGTACATGGACAATTCATTTAAATGTTATATTTTACAACTACAATGAATTTTGTTGATTGCATTAAAACACTCATCACACCCTAATTAACACATTTATGTAACTTAAAAGTGTTAAAATGTGTAATTTGCTTAAAAAAATTACTGTCCATGAATTGTGTATTTGGTGCCTTTTAAATACATTGTACATGGGCACTTCCTGTATGATTCAGTCAAAAAACCCTTAAATAGTATGCCAGCAGGTGAAGGCGTCGAATACTCATTCATGGGCCTTCAGATACAACATAATAAAAACTCATGTTCCTCAGTGTTAGGCATGTACTGTAAAAAATAAATAAATATATAAATATATTCATGAAAAATTATTGCCACATTACACTCACAGGTCAGCCAATAAAGCACTTAACAAGGTCACACAGACTTCAAACTTTGCACACTGTCTAAGGGGCCCCTTAGACATAGATTTCAAATTGGAGTCATTTGGAGCTTTCAGAGTGGTGTCCACAAAAGCATTACAGAAATGAATGGTATAAATTGCCACTGAGATTCACCCTGGTATCACATCCAGAGGTCCGACAGAGCCCACATTTTGCACGGTGACACGCTAGGAGCCCCTTATCGACATACTGAGATGACTAAGTCCTAGGGAGCAGAAAATTATTGATTATGAGAACTTTCAACAGATCTCTCTGCCTGCCATAGGAATCAATGAGACAGGCTGACTTTTAGGCCCATGAGCAGCAGTATATTCTAGGGGTGTAACGGTTCTCAGTAAAAAAACAAACCGTACGGTTCGCCACCCACATTCGGGAAGCATTGGCACCACGGTTCATCTCAAGATTATTGATGCATCTGGAGCACAAGGTTTTGAGAAGAAAATAAAGCGTCAACTAGACATGCACAGTTACAAGCTCCGCTAATGCACCTGAATGGATCTGTAAATGGATATGCTCCACCTTTGTTTCACATGGGTCAACTTGTTGACATCACTGTTCTGCAAACGTTGTGTGTAGTTGAAAATGGCAAGTGGAGAAAAAGAGCCTCTGATAGAGAAGCCCCATGTGTCAATCAGGTCGCCTGTCTGGAAATATTTTATTTCTGCAGTCAATTACAACAGCAATGGTCAAAAAGCTTTTACAAAGCAGGCACTGTTTGCAGACATCGCTCGATGTGAGAGCTTTATACTGGTAATACATCGACATATGATCATTTACAGTGAAATCACCAGGGAAAGGTGAGCCAAAACTGCACACACTACCTTTCGTTTTTAAGCAAGCACTCAGTGCTGATTCGGACAGGCATAAAACAATAACTAAAGCAATTGGGATGTTCACTGCCAGCGATAAGTTTCCCTACTCCACTGATGAAGATTTGTGATTTCCACGGATGATTAAAACACTCGTCGCATCACAACATCCCTTGTATCTATTTTAATAGCAAAGTTCCTTTAATAGTGATGACAGCTTCTGAATATTGAATATATGTGCAGTAGAGTTTAAAATGCATTTTATGCCAATGCATGTAGCGTAATAGCGCAGGTTTTTACGATAAAGACCCAGCAAAAATGAACCATTGTTTTACTATAGTAATATTGTAGTAACCATGGCTGCTGTCACCATGTTTTTCTTTGCAGAAATCATGGTTTTGATACAATTAACCATGGTTTTACAACAGTAATACTGTAGTTTCCATATAGTAACCATGATTATACTATATATTGTAAACATGACAGTAACCATGTTGATTTTGTGGTTAATTTGTTTATACTACAATTACGATAGTTCAACTATGGTTCTTGTAAAACAATGATTTTTATTCAGGGCAAACATGTTGAAGTATTTAGTATTTGGCAGTAATATTTTTTTTTCTGTACATTACAAATACCGAATCGAAACCGTGACCCTAAAACCATGATACAAACCGAACTGTGAGAAATGTGAACCATTACACCCCTAGAATATATATCATCTGAGGCTTTAATACTTAGCAAACAACCAGAGCCTCCAAATTCTAGGACCTGATTTGGGGGCCCCTGACGGTCGAGGATCTAATATTTCAAAGTCCTGCTCTAGACGTCCCACTTGCCCATTAAAACAGTTTCATAGATGGCCTTATAATTGTTGCAAAGACCTGGGGGCTTAGAATGCAGAAATTACACATTTAAATCCCTCAATGATAGGGAAGTACTTTAAAAAAAAATCAAGAAAAATATTCCAGAAAAATAACATATAGAGTGTTAAATTGAATACTAAATTACCATTGCATTGAAGTATGGTAAAATAATCAATTAATAAATTTATTCAGCCTTTATTCAGTTTTACTAACACATGATAGAAAGTATAGCAGCAAAACTTAAAGCAAGAATGGTCCCTTCAGTATACACTGAAAATTGAGCATAATTCATTGAGTGCATGTCTGGGCTTAAAAGATACAACTATGCAGAACTTTTTATCTTCTCTGTTTCATGTACTACTTAACAGCTGATGTGGCCCCTGTACCAAAATAATTGCACACCCCTGCTCAACTGAATATGAAAGACTAATACTATAAATTGGTAAGCAGATTTTCTTGAATACCAGCAAACACACAAAAATCCTTGCATTTTTGTGAATGCACAAAATGCTGCATCAAAACTTATAAACATGTATGATTTTGCAAATCAGTATGTCCTAATCTGCAGGCGCAGAATTTTGCTGTCATTTTCAGTGACAGATCATGGGGGGAAAAAACCCAGAAGCAATAAATGTTTTGTACATTAAAAAACCAAACGTTTCTTTACGTTGTTTAAGTAGCATTTAAACATGATTTAATCTATTAAAAAATGTGTAATTATGATACATCTCCACTTTATACAGAGCACCCCCACTATTTTCAGAAGCACCCTCAGTGATTTTGATATGGAACTGGGCCTGCACCGTAGTTCTGTGCAGTTTTGTGGAGTTTGGGAGAGAGGAAGATACAATGCATGACATAATACTATCAAGTAGGATATTGTTTTGTTTTGTGACAAAGAAGATATTGAAGGTATTTCTTATCATAGACCTAGGCTACACATAGTCCTGGATTTCACTCAGTATTACAATGTATTGGGACTGCCAAATGTAGTAGGATTATTTAATTAAACAATGCTGTAAAATGTTTTTGCGTAGTTAATGCATTTAACCTTCTCACTTTTATTGCACACAGATGTAATACACACACCCCAAAATGGTCATTTTTCATTCAAAAGTCAGCGAATTAAGCACTTAACAAAGTCATTCCGACTTCAAACTTTGCACACTGTCTAAGGGGCCCATGAGAAGCTATATATTTCAAGTTGGAGTCATTTGGAGCTTTCTGAGTGTTGTCCACCAAGCCACTACAGAAAATGAATGGGATAAATTGTATGTTGGATATGCTCTAATTTCACTCCGTGAGCTCCAACGAACCTCAAATTTAGCACGGTCGTACATCTGGTGCCACTCAATCACATATTTAGAGGGCAAAAGTGTCCTGTGACATTTTTGTCAAACTTAAAAATCAAAAAAAAAAATTCTCCCCAATTTGGAATGCCCAATTCCAAATGTGCTCTAGGTCCTCGTGGTGGCATAGTGACTCGCCTCAATCCGGGTGGTAGAGGATGAATCTCAGTTGCCTCTGTGTCTGAGACCGTCAATCCACGCATCTTGTCACGTGGCTTGTTGAGCGCGTTACCACGGAGACATAGCGCGTGTGGAGGCTTCACTCTGTTCTCCGCGGCATCCATGCACAACTCACCACGCGCCCCACCGAGAGCGAGAACTACATTATAGTGACCACAAGGAGATTACCCCATGTGACTCTACCCTCCCTAGCAACTGGGCCAATTTGGTTGCTTAGGAGACCTGGCTGGAGTCACTCAGCATGCCCTGGATTTGATATTCATTTCACGTTTGACACTTTGTAAGCGCTAAAAATGCTTCTCATCATATGTGCATGACGGTCAAAGCCTGATGTCACTTGCTTGCCGCATGGTCTACCGTAGACACACTTGCACAAGTAATCTGCTCAGCGCTATCCTGTTTCTGGAGCACGATAAAACTTGTGCAACCTGTTTGAATTCGACTGAGAATTTTCTACTTTGAAGCACTACGGAGACACATAACCATACTTAGGCTACTAAAATGTATCATAGTAATAGTTTTTAATAGTTTCATATTAAATAATATCTTGGGAGGAATCTATTAGACTTAATTTTAGTACAATCGTGGTGTTTCTAAAAGTGTTTAGGCAATTATTTTCCATTACAAATGCTATAAGAATACTAAGTTTATGTTTATTATTATTATTATTATTATTATTATTTTATAAAGACTTGCAACACTGACCAAACACCTTTTGTTATTTATTACATACATTATTATTACAAATGCCACTGTTAATAAATGGAAGTATTATGCTAAACATAAGGGCAAGTCAAATAAAGGACTTTAAAGTCAGCACCTTTAAGAATTATGAACAGATTATTAATAAAGCTCATGTGTGTATTACATGTTCTGTTATAATGATGTTTGATGTTAGGAAACAAACTGGCCTGGTTTGACATCATATTTCTAAAGATTCCCTAAATTATTAAGAGCCTGAAGAAAAGAAAACAATATATGATATGAAGTAGGAAATCAACTTTTCACCAGAAGCACAGTCCCAACTCAGTAAAGTAGTCTATTCATAGGTACAATCATAATGTAATAACTTAAGTTTGTTTAGTTTAATTTCCCACAGCACCTTGAAAAAAACATTATGACCACTAACAGGTGAAGCGAATAACAATGATCATTTCCTAAGAAGGCCACATGCCAAGGTTTGGGTAGATTGGATGGTAAACGAACAATCAGTTCTCATAGTCACCATGTTGAATACAGGAGAAATGGGCAGGAGTAAAGACTTGAGCAACTTTGACAAGGGCCAAATTGTTATGGCCAGACAGAAATTTGCATTTCTGAAATGCCATGGCTTGTGGGGTGCTTCCGGTCAGCAATGGTGAGTACCTACCAACAGTGGTCCCAGGACAGACAAACCATAAAACGGTGACAGGGTGTTGGGCGCTCAAGGCTCATTGATGTGCGAGGGCAACGAAGGATATCCCATCTGGTCCGAACCGACAGAAGGTCTACTGTGCCAGAAGTCACAGAAAATTTGATGGCTACAGGATGAATGTGTCACAACACACAGTGCATCACACCCTGTTATGTAGCCACAGATCGATCAGAGTGCCAATGAAGACTCCTGTCCACCGTCGAAAGCACCTACTACAATGGGAATGGGAGCATCGAAACAGGAACTTGGAGCAATGGAAGAAGGTCGCCTGGTCCGATGAGTCCCATTTTACATCACATGGATGGCTCTGTACTTGTGTGCCGTTTACCTGGGGAAGTGATGGAACCAGGATGCACTGTGGGAAGATGACAAGCCGGTGAAGGGAGTGTGATGCTCTGAGCAATGCTGTGCTGGGAAACCCTGGGTCCAGCCATTCATTTGGACATTAATTTGACAAGTTCCACATAACTATACATCAGTCCAGACCAGGTACACCCCTTCATGGCAATGGTATTCCCTGATGGCAGTGGCCTCTTTCAGCAGGAAAATGCGCCCTGCCACACTACACACATTGGTCAAGAATGGTTTGTGGAACATGATGAAGAGATCAATGTGTTTCCCTGAACTCCAAATTCCCCAGATCTCAATCCAATTGAGAATCTGTGGGATGTGCTGGACCAACAAGTCTGATCCACGGCAGTTCCACCTCACAACTTACAGGACATGAAGGATCTGCTGCTAATGTCTTGATGCCAGATACCACAGGACACCTTCAGGGGTAGAGTTGATGCTTTTGCTGTCTTATGGCTCACTGGAGATGGACATGTGCCATGTTCCATGTCTGTTCACTCCTAATCCAGTCATCCAGGGCTGGCAAATCAGAAGGTTCACCTGACCAGGGGAAGAGTGGGGGTTAAGAAGTTAAGAAGTTAAGAAGTGACTCCATTCATGTTGATTGTGATGACAGTATAAATGAAGGAAATGTTACATTTCTTGGTTGAGTCACTCTGGTCAGATTTGGTCTGCAAGATCAGAATTGCATGTGCAAATTGCGTTCAGCAGCGATTTTTTTGGGTAAGTTTGTGCCGTTCCTCAGTGGTTTCCAGTTGCTCCGCCCTGGACTAATGGTTGTCCGCTGGATCTCTCATGATCTCAGTTACTTTTGCCTGCTCCCTCATGGTCTCCAGAACCGCTGCTGGCTCCCCGTGGTCTGTTCCAGAGTCATCAGCTTTTAAGTCTCCTATCCAGAACTTTGTCAACCCCCCCCCCCCCCCCCCACCCATCTTGATTGTTTGGTCATCAGGAAATGCCCCTAGGGAATGGGCTCTGTCGTGAATATAGGATGATCTCTAGTGGCCATTAAAGGCTGTCTTAAATTGTCTTATGTGTCTTTTATTTTGAAGTTTATCAATTAGTCCTTGCTCTTACGCCCTTCCTGGTTCCCTCCCTCACTGATTCCTCCCAGCTTTGTCTCATTCCCTTATTAGTGAGTTTATGTATATTCCCCAGTGTTTGCCATACTCCTTTGTCAAGCTTTGTTTAATATAATGTGTTTTTTCTTGGTGAGTTCATTGTTTCTTGGCTTTGGTGTTCCTTTGCTTTAGATTACTTTGCTAATAAGTTCTGCAATTGTATTCTACATCTCCAACTCACCAGAGTTCACCAACACTTCCAGCTTCAGCCACTAGAGGTGCAGTGATTTTAATTTTTAAAGCAGACCAATTTCAGCAGCAGAACATTCAACCTACTGTCTTTGAATTCACAGTAAGATCAGTCTGCCTAGTTAGCTGGAATGATCTGTCCTTGACTAGCCTCTCTAAGTACTTCATAACCACAGTGGTCGAGTTATGCAGGATGATAGTCATTAAGACAGCCTGGATAAGATGTTGGTTGCATTGGGACAATTGAGCCAGCTGATCTGTAAAGACTTTTAGAATGTCCTCAGAGTCTGTCTGCTCTCCTGCTGTTAATTCTTCTGAGAGACCTTTTCACTTTTTGCTCGTAAATCCCAACTCTACTAATGTATTATGCTCCTTCATAATGTAAAACTTAATAAGGAATTCAGATCTTTTAGGTATTTCATTGGTGCTGACAGTGATGGGTGGTTTTCCTTTATAGTCCAACATAGCTTTGTAAGTTCTACTTGATCTCTGTACCACCTCCTTCTGCTTAACTGCTCTTCACAGATCATAGGATGCTTTTTGTGTAAAAACCCAGATACCAGATTCAAGCCCTGCATTGCAGTGTGGGTTTTCAGTGCAGACAAATTACATTCTTTGTCCTATACAACAAATTTTATTTTAATGCAATGTCTCCTTTTAACAACACTGTATAAAGAAAAACATAAAAAAATTAAAATAAAAACAAACTTATAGGCATGAATGTAAAGGAATGTCTCCTAATGTTCAGTTGCTTTTATTTTTGCAGAAAATGGTCCTTCAGTGCCTGCAGTTTGTAAGAAGCAATATCAGTTCTAGACTGGAACCTTTATGAATTCTATTTGTTATGTCAGGACATCAACTATCCACAATCTGTATCTGTAGACAGAAATTGATCTGTAAGATAATCAGCTACAGCCATGTATATATAATGAGTTTATTATACTGATATTTCTCAGAGATGTAGGAATGTTAATACTTTTCTGTATTTAAAATACTTAAAATCTTTTTTGCTTCTTGTTTGTGCAGTGTGGATATAGCTGGTCTTACTGACCTGCATCAGGATCCTCACCAACCAGCGAATGATGTTTTGCATAGAGTCAAAGAAACTCACAAAACCAGCATGAAAAACAGGTATGAGATCTTATTTGAGGGAATCAGAATGCAAGAAAATCAATCTCTCCTGAAAAGGATTTACACACAGCTATACATCATAGAGGGAGAGAGTGAAGGGGTGAATGAAGAACATGAGGTTTTACACATGGAGAAAACAGCCAGAACTCAGCACTTGCAAGACACTCCAATCTACTGCAATGACATCTTTAAACACTTACCTGAACCAGGATACATAATCGAGAAAAGAAAGAGAAAAAAACAAATAAAGACTGTTCTTACTAATGGCATAGCTGGAATTGGAAAAACAGTCTCTGTGCAGAAGTTCATTCTGGACTGGGCCGAGGGAAAAGCCAATCAGGATGTTGATTTCATGTTTGTGCTTACATTTCGAGAGCTGAACTTAATAAAAGATGAGCAGTACAGTCTTCACAAACTTCTGCTCGACTTTCATCCTGAACTTCATGATCTGGACTCAAAGATCTATGATGAGTGTAAAGTCGTGTTCATATTTGATGGTCTGGATGAAAGCAGAATTCCACTGATGTTTTCAGACAGTGAGAAAGTTTCTGATGTGACTAAGACTTCATCAGTGGGTGTGTTGATGTCAAACCTCATCAAAGGAGATCTGCTTCCCTCTGCACTCATTTGGATCACCTCCAGACCAGCAGCAGCCAATCAGATCCCCTCCAAATACATCAATCGTGTGACAGAAATTCAGGGATTCAATGACCCTCAGAAGGAGGAATATTTCAGGAAGAGAATCAGTGATGAGCATCAAGCCAGCAGAATCATCTCACACATTAGAAGAGCAAGAAGCCTCCACACCATGTGCCATATACCAGTCTTCTGTTGGATCTCATCCACTGTGCTTCAAAACATCCTGAAACAAGATGAGAGTGCAGAAATCCCTCAAACTCTGACTGAAATGTACATCCACTTCCTGCTCATTCAGCTCAGTATGAGAAATCAGAAGTATGAAGAGAGAGATCCAGAAAAACTCGTGCAGTCCAACAGAGAAATGATTGTGAAACTTGCTGAACTTGCTTTCAAACAGCTGATGAAGGGCAATGTCATGTTCTATGAGGAGGACCTGAGAGAGAGCGGTATAGATGTCACTGACGCCTCAGTGTATTCTGGGATTTGCACTGAGATCTTTAAGGAGGAATCTGTGATTCAACAGAGGAAAGTCTACAGCTTCGTTCATTTGAGCTGTCAGGAATTTCTGGCAGCTTTTTATGTGTTTTACTCCCATGTTGTCAAGAATATGCAGTTGTTTCTTTATAAAGAATTTGAACATGACCAAGTACATGAGTATAGATATGAGTGGGATAGTCCTGAGGTAATCTCTCTGTATGAGTCACTAAAAGTAACATTAGATAAAGCCCTACAGAGTGAAAATGGACGCCTGGATCTTTTCCTGCGATTCCTGCTGGGAATCATTCTGGAGTCCAATCAGAGACTCTTACAGGATCTACTGACACACACAGAGAACAGCTCTGAGAGCATCATGAAAATCACACAGTACATTAAAGACAGAATCAAGGATAGCAATATTGATAGTGATGAGGATGATGATGAATATCTCTCCACTGAAAAATCCATCAATCTGTTCCTGTGTCTGCTTGAAATGAAAGATCAGACTCTATCCAGAGAGATTCAGGAGTTTGTGAAATCAGAGGGACACTCAGAGTATGAACTCACTGCTGCACACTGTTCAGCAATTGCCTATATGCTTCAGATGTCAGAGGAGGTGCTGGATGAACTGGACCTGAAGAAATACAACACATCTGAGGAGGGCAGAAGACGATTGATACCAGGTGTGATCAACAGCAGAAAAGCCCTGTAAGTGTTGATTTATTTATGTGACTATGTGAAGTGATATGCAATTCCTATATGCATACTTTCATAACTAGGGCTGTCAAACAATATTAGGCAGGTGGTTTGAATGTTGTGGCTAATCAGTGTATATATGTATATACAGCATACAGTATATATCAGAATTTGAAATTAACCTTTTTTGGATCACCGACCACTGTGGCTAGTAGCTTTTCAAGGTCACTAGCCACTCAGCAGTTTCACAATCCAAAATCCCCCAACTTGCAAAAAGTTCTAAAGGTAATTGGAGACTGTAACTGCATGCATTTGTCTGGACATTTTATTTGAATGAGAATTATATTAGTTTAGCAAGACACAAGCGTAACGATGCAAGTCACATTAAGATTATCTGAAGGCAAACATGACTAGTTAGAACAGGAGTAGAATAGAACAGGAGGAAAATTTGTCAGTAATTTGTCCATAATTCAAGGAAGTTTTAACCCCTTCATTCTAAATTGTACTTGCCTACTTGAAAGTTTACCACTGTTCTTTCATTGTTTAACAATGGCATTTGTAATGATTAGGCCATTACCACAGGTAAGACCATACATGGCTCCACATTACTGTGATTACAGCATATCCGCAGGTCATTAAAAAGTATTAAAAGGGATTAAATCATTTTGGTGAAAATTAAGGCCATTAAAAAGTATTAAAAATTCTTAAAATACATTTCAAGAGGTATTATTATTATTTTTTTTTTTTTAACATTTCCCTCCTTGGGTTGTAAGGTTGAATAAAATTGTTTATTCAAGTATCTCTGATGTGAGGGTGATTACTATCGAATTAGACTGTGGTTCTGTTCCAAAACTTGTGAGATTCCTCCAGAGGAAGCATTTTAAGGCATCATAGACGCACTCCCGAAGAGAAGGCTCTGCAAGTGAGCAATGCGATTAAACTATCGCTCCTGTTTATAAACCACAAAGCTGACTGTACAGTGCAAGCGCATGACACTGAGCAGTCTAGTTTTGCTTCATCACATTGTGCGGCTCATTTTACAGCACCTTTGTCAAGAAAGGCAGAAATGGAAACAATGCTTTGTGTAAAATGCTACCAGAACTACTGCTGGATGAAGAGAAACATTTAAGAGACAACTTCAACCTCTTAAACACCTGATAAATCTCTCATCTCTATCTCTGTCACGCTCCATCTCATATATACAGGCATATTCTCTGCCTTGTGGATCAGTCCATTTTAATAATATAAGTAGGCATATGTACAGATTTACGTAATATAAATAATATATTAATAATATACATATTTAAAATTGTATCTTTAATTGCATATACATTTTATTATATATTTTTCGTAAACTTCATAACTGATTTAGCAGCAAGGTCTTTCAGGATTCCATCTGTTAATTTGCAGTGCATTTTGCCAACTTTTATCTGGTGAGAACTGACTTGAACTCCTAATGGTATAGCTGACCCAAAAATAAAAACTTACCATAACTTACTTATCTAATGTTTTTAAAACCAGTATGACTTTCTTTCATCCATGGATCACAAAAGATGTTCGGTAAAATGTTCAGCAGAACCTAAAAATGTAAATTCAGAATAGCAGAATAGCATCTCCGAATGCACAACATGTCAAACCTTGAGGTGGATGGGCTACAACAGCAGAAGACCATGTTGGGTTCTACTTCTGTCAGCCAAGAACAGAAAGCTGAAGCTGCAGTGGGCACAGGCTTACCAAAAACTGGACAGTTAAAGACTGGAAAAGCATATCCTGGTCTGATGAATCTGGATTTCTGCTGAGTTAAACAGATGGTAGGCTTACTGCAGCTTCAGCTTTCTGTTCTTGGCTGACTGAAGTGGAACCCGACGTGGTCTTCTGCAGTTGTAGCCCATCCACCTCAAGGTTGGATGTGTTGTGCATTCTGAGATGATATTCTGCTCACTACAATTGTACAGAGGGGTTATCCGAGTTACCGTAGCCTTTCTGTCAGCTCGAACCAGTCTGGCCATTCTCCATTGACCTCTCTTATCAATGGAGTGTTTCAGTCTGGAGAACTGCCACTCACTGGATGTTTTTTGTTTTGTTTTTGGCACCATTCTGAGTAGACTCTAAAGGCTGTTGTGCATGAAAATCCCAGGAGATCAGCAGTTACAGAAATACTCAAACCAGCCTGTTTGGCACCAACAATCATGCCACGGTCCAAATCACTGAGATCAAATTTTTTTCCCCATTCTGATGATTGATGTGAATATTAACTGAAGCTCCTGACCCGTATCTGCATGATTTTATACATTACACTGCTGCCACACTATTGGCTGATTAGATAATTGCATGAATATATAGGTGTACAGGTGTTAAGTAGTGGTCGACCGATATATCGCCGATTCTGACTTTTTTAATTTTCAGCATCGGCCAATAAATTTCCCCTTTGGCCAATTTTTTCTTGAAGGCGCCAAAAATAGCCTGCTTGCATGTGAAGCGACTGAGACATGTAAACGACCAGTCATGGTTCATTTTGTTGTTACATGCATCGTGTTACTACAATAATAGGCTGGTGTGCAACACAGTGTCATTTAAACGGTCTGCATACCAGACACGTTTGAGCTCATGATGTTAAAGTGCTCGCCTGTTTCATTCTCCCTCTCTCTGTCTTGTCTAATGATAAAAAGGCAAATATCAATCAAACTAATATTGTATACCATCTGCAAATATGCACATATCTCGTTTAAACAGATGTAATAAACCAAGCTCACAAAACTTCAGCAGATCCAGCATCCCGTGGAGCGCTCATAAATCTTCCTCTGAAGCACGTATTCTAACAGTCTCTCCTCAACAGTTCCGTCACTTTTCTAATGATAAAAGGCAAATATCAATAAAGCTTCTATTATATACCGTCTGCAAATATGCAGACATCTCGTTTAAACATGTAATTCACATATGATTTCTTCCCATCGAGTGCTCATCTAATATCTTCCTCTAAAGCATGTATTTTATTTTTTTTTTATTTTTTTTTTTCAGTTTGGAATTGCCAATTCCCAATGCACTCTAAGTCCTCGTGGTGGTGTAGTGACTTGCTTCAGTCCAGTTGGCAGAGGGGGAATCTCAGTTGCCTCTGCATTTGAGACCATCAACCCACGCATCTTATCACATGGCTTGTTGAGTGCATTACTGCAGAGACATAGCGCGTGTGGAGGCTTCTCGGCATCCACACATGACTCACCACATGCCCCACCGAGAACAAACCACATTATGGCGACCACGAGGAGGTTACCCCATCCCACCCAAGCAACCAGGCCAATTTGGTTGCTTAGGAGACCTGGCTGGAGTCACTCCGCATGCCCTGGGATTCAAACTCGTGAACTCCAGGGGTGGTAGTCAGCGTCTTAAATCACTGAGCTACCCAGGTCCCCTAAAGCATGTATTCTAACAGTCACACCTCTACAGTTCCCTGTCACCTTTAACTTTCTTTTCTAATAATAAAAGGCAAATATCTATAAAACTTGTATTATATACCATTTGCAAATATGCATATAATTTAAACAGATGCAATTCTCGAACCTTGCGAAAATCCAGTGGTTTCTTCTTGTCGAGCGCTCATCTAATGTCTTCCTCTGAAGCGCGTATTCTATCAGCCAGAATCAAAAACTTCAGGATCAGGATCAAAAGTTCCTCTCATTCACAAATCATGATGGTCAGTGGTCACAATCCAAGCAGGCGATCCAGGCTGTTTAAACTGTCAGGAGATTGAGGCTCGTGCTGGATCCGCACGAGCGCGTGACTGCAACCCAAGTCTTTCTAGCAAGTCAGTCCACTGTCGGCCATGTTTGGAACGCTCTCGGGAGGCTATTTCCAGTCATGAAAGTGCAGCTCCTATCTACTTGAATGGAGAAAGACAAAAATCTCCAAAATGGTTGGTCAAGATTATGATCAAAATATATATTTCAAATCATCAGTAAAATCTGACAACACCAGGATCATAAATGGTGCTGCTTTACCTCAGATTATGCTAAAAAACTCAATTTTCCCAGTTTTTATAGCTAATGCGCATGCACATTCTCGAGTTGATTGACAGGCGATGTCTGTACCTAAAAGGTGATTGGCTCTTTTACCTGTAAGGCGGGACTTCCTATCTACATCCGTTGACCGTTGGCTGCAGTTAATTTTAATAGAAGTGGCCTGTCTCTGCTAAATAGTCTCTTGTGCCACTTCAGAGTAAAAGCCCTTCACATGTGCTATAAGTGTCCTATTCACTATGAACTGTAAGTACAATTGGTTTGATTTGGTATTTTTTGAGAAAATGCGATTGCTAACGTGGACATGCCATCCGTGGTTGCTGGACTACTGTGTGTACAGTTATTTCCTTCTTCCTAATATATTAACAATTTCTTCATATGCAAATAAATTACTAAAATTTGATGACTAAACAGGAATCAGAAGAAACTGCTATCTACCATTTAAAATACATTGTTTTAAAATGTAGATTTTTTACAAAGTTAAAGTTTTGTGTGAAATTGAGTATATATAGTCCTAAATAAGAGTTTATTTATGTTATTTACTATATTAAATTGTGTGATATATTCGGCATTGTATCTGCCTATCAGCCACCCTGCACTCTGGATATATCGGCAGTCGACCACTAGTGCCAAGTATGAGTATATGTACATATATGCACATTTTTTATTTTAAGTTGATTTTAAGTGTTTAGCATATATTTCCATTTGTCAGATTGGTACTGTATTAAGCACTTCAAATTCCAATCACATTTTACCATCCAACTAAGGGAATTTTAAGCGAAAATATAGAAATGCCATTAATGGGTTTTTGTGTCTCATTCGCCGCAATGAGTGTGAAGACTGAAAGCTGTCTGTGATGTACGTTTGCTGTCTGCGGTCCAGCGAACGTTTAGACAAGTATTTTGATAGTGAATGCAAAAAGTTCCAGTTTCACTTTAATTTAACATTCATGTAGTGGCAAATGTTCTTGGCCATTGCAGGTTCATACATGCAGGGTTAATGGCATGCAGTGACACAGAGGAGTTGAGGAGACTCTTACACTGTTACTGTGGAGATAATAGAATGGCAGCTGTGCTGTTGGATATATCACGTGTGCTTTAAGCTTTTCAAGCATTTGTTTTGCCACTGTCAAACATGGAGGAAAGTGATGGGAATACCTCATATTCACAGTTTATGCAGAACATTTGCAGAAATTATAGAAAACTGCAAGCTACCGAAAATAATTTGGAGATTGGATGAATTTGCAAGAATTCTTGCGATCGTGAGAACGCAAAATTCTGGAGGGACTGCCAAATCCCCTTGCCCATTTTATTGAACAGACTTGATTGACAGATCCTTTCCTGTCATGCTTTTAGTTTGCTTGAAGTTAGTGAAGAACCACCTCACTGTTGCGAGAGTATTTTTATACATGTCTGCACATCTTACATGAACTGACATACATCTGCCAGTAATCACAGTGATTGCTTCTGCACAGAATTCTCAAATTAACCTAGTATTATTCAGGTTAGCTATATGAGACAGGATATTAGTAAAGCGATAAATATTTAAGACAAAATTCTAAGCCACCACCATCTCCTCCATATTGTGCTGTATTTTTATTTCTGTTTAGATTGGCAGGCTGTAATCTCACTGGTGAGTGCTGTGAAAGTTTGGCTTTAACGCTACAATCATCAAACTCCCTCCTGAGAGAGCTGGACTTGAGTAACAATGAGCTACGGGATTCAGGAGTGAAGCAGCTCTCTGATGCACTGAAGAGTCCACACTGTACACTGGAGATACTGAGGTTTGAGTTTCACATTGAGTCATTGATCTGAATCAGATGACCCTTTCCTGTGTCAGTGTGCAGATCTTGGCCAGGATACACTGATTGTAAAATTAAGATTGAAGTTAGTTAAAAAAAATAAAAATAAATGAAAATTGAAAATTAATTTACTCCCCTTCATGCTGTTCCAAACACAAAATGGTGATGTTAAGCAGAATGTTAACCCCAGTCACCATTCACTCTCAGTGTATGAAAAAAAAGATGCAATGAAAGTAAATGATGACTGAAGCTATCAGTCCTTATAACATTCAGCATACAGCATCTTCTTTTGTTTTACATGAAAGAAAAAGAAAAAGTCACATGGGTTTGGAACAAAATGAGGGTGATGAAATAATGACAGAATTTTCGTTTTTGGGTGAACTAAGCCTGTAATGCAAGATAACGTATACCAGACCATCTTGCAATGATTAGAAATATAAAAATGAAAATATTTTTGTCTGTAATTCTATTTAGTTTTTGTTGTTTTTTTAGTACACATTATAGGTGCCCGTTAGTTTTTCGTTCTTTTTCAAATAATATGAACTTCAGTTGTCCAAACTGAAATTTATTTAGAAACTAATCACAGAACACCCACCTGTAATAACTCAATCTTGTATTGTTCTGTTTAGATTGGCAGGCTGTAATATGACTGATGAGTGCTGTGGAAGTTTGGCTTCAGCTTTACAATCATCAAACTCCCTCCTGAGAGAACTGGACTTGAGTAACAATAACCTGCAGGATTCTGGAGTAAAGCTGCTCTCTGATGGACTGAAGAGTACAAACTGTAAACTGAACATACTGAGGTTTGAGTTTCACATTGTAACATTAATGTAGAAATATAAATTATGAATATATGGTGTTTCTTAATCATGGTTAGCATTCATGTATATAGTCATAAAGTGTTTTTTGCAGTTTATTGGTACCTAGTCATTGCAGAGTGGGGCTGAAATCAAATTATTGCCAGCAGCCATATCACCCTGTAGCTCTAGACTGGTTATCCACTGAACTTAAGCAGGGTTGAGTCTGGTCAGTACCTGGATGGGAGACCTCCTGGGGAAAACTAGGTTTGCTGCTAGAAGAGGTGTTAGTGAGGCCCAGTACAGTGATGGTGACACCATACTGTAAAGAGGCACCGTCTTTCGAATGAGATGTTAAACTGAGGTCCTTACTCTCTGTGGTTATTAAAAATCCCAGGGTACTTTTCGTAAAAAAAAGAGTAAAGGTGTAACCCTGGTGTCCTGGCCAAATTCCCCCATAGGTCCCTATCAATCATGGCCTCCTAATAATCCCCATCCATAAATTGGATCTATCACTCTACTATGTCCTCTCCACCAATAGCTGGTGTGTGGTTAGCATAGTGCAGTGGTTCTTAAAGCCGAGGTATTGCAAGGGGGCCTCGGAAGACTGACACGTCCTCAAATCTCATTCACTTTCACACATTCAACAAAAAAAGTGAAAAACACATAAGAACTGATGTGCGCAATTTATTTTCCTCTGCCTTTAAACTTTAGCCTGGCACCACAGCGCATCCTGCATGCGCAGCTCTTGATAGCCCAAAGTGTTGATGTCAGGTGCGCTCATGTAAACAAGATTATGCTTGCGTGCACGCCAGTTTCAGATGAGTGACGAGGTGAATTAACTCTTACATTTCTGTCTTTTCCTCACACAACATACTATATGACTTCAGGAGAATTGAGATCTAAGGCACAAGTGTTCTGGACAACTTTAAGGTGTTTTGATATGTGCTTTCGGAGCTTGGACTGCCACAATCACAATCCTCTCATCCCTCAATCTTGAGTTTCACAGATGAAAAAAGTAATACTGATTTTGAACGATGAGGGTGAGTAAATGATGGCGGAAAGGTCAGTTTTTAGTTTATCAGTATCATTAATCAGGTGTTAGTTATTGTCCAGAGGTCCTGACCGCTAACGAAACAGCTCATAGACACACTGTCACGTGATACTTGTTACTTTTTTCAGTGCTGGCTAGGATGCGACAATCACCGTAATTTATTATTACTGGATGAGGATTTAAAAAAAAAAAACTTTTATAGAGACTGCTGAAGCTTATTTCCATTCATAGGTATGAATCCTTGCAATTATCAGTTTATATAAAAAAATAAAAATATATAATTATATAATTAAATAAAAAAGTCTCCAATGAGATATAAAACTTTCTGGTAGTTAAATGCGGATGAATGGAGGATTCGGTTTTCTGAGCGGCCAAGCGCCCACTGGAGTGAAGTGAAACTTTTCATTTAGTTTTTATTGTATTTTGAATAAAACCTTTTTTGTCAAATGAAGATGAAAGAAAATGTATTTTAATATTTTAAAAGCATTTTTTTTTTCAGTAAAAACAAAAAGTTTTTGTACTTTTTTTAAAGTAAAAAAAAAGTTTTTGTTTTAAAAGGGGTGTGACCCAAACCAATTGAGAACCACTGGCATACTGGCACACAATGGTGTCCACAATAATCATCCAGGTGGATGCTGCACAGTGGCTGTGGTTGATGAGTGTCCACTGTTCACTGTGTGAAGGGTTTTGAGTGTTGTGTCAGAAAACCGTTATATAAGTGTAACATTTATTTATTAGTTTATTCAACAAAAAATAATGAACAAACCAAAAAAGTGCAATGCATTCATTAAGTACAATATAGTTTATATAGTAAAAATAGACTAAGCTCTCTCAAAGCATTTTTTATTTATATTTGTTTATTTATTTTATTGTGGGATGACCCTCAAACAAAAAGGGGTTAAATCCAGTTCACCATTCACAGCCAGCCAAACTGTGGCCTTAATTAAATTCATAAGAACTCCCTTTTTGTTATTAAAATGTTTTTATTGATTCCAACACAGACAGGAATAAATTTAACCACAGAATTATGCATTCGGAATCAACTTATAACCCTTTATATATAACATCATACCCACATATATACAAACACACAAATAGAAATACATAAGTACATAAAAAAAGACAAAGTTCAACAGATAGAAGAAGAAAAAAAAAAGACACCAATAAAATAAAAATAAATTGACTCCCTCCACTGCCCCTCGCTAGGACCATTCCAAATGAGACAAATAACTGCCCCAGGTTCTGGAAGTCATTTCCTCAAAAGCTGCCACTTTACCCAACTCTGTGCACCACCCACGAAATGAGGGTGCATCAGTTGACTTCCATCCCCTAAGGATTAGCTGTCTGCCAGTCGTCACCCTGGTTAGGACCCAGCTTTTTATGTATTTATCTCCTATATTCAGGACCCACCCATCACCCAAAATGATGATCCAGTACGTCACACACAAAGTGCTGGTCCCTCAACCAAAATTCCTGAATCTTAACACAACCCCAAAAACATGGGTTGTGTACCTGTCTTCTGACTGGCATTGCCAGCAGGTGGGTGAGTCTTTAAGACCAAGCCTATACAATCTAGAGGGGGTCCAGTAGAATCGATGCAAAATCTTAAATTGCATCAGACGCACCCTTGCATCTCAAGATGTAGACTTGATGTTTTTTAGAATCCTAGCCCACACTCCTTTCTCCAATAACAAGTTTAAATCTTTCTCCCATAATCTCTTGAGAGAAATTGAAGCCCCGTCCCCCAGACTCTGAATTAGCAGGGAGTAATACACTGATGCCTCATTCCCTTTTCCAAAAGCAGTAATCACCACTTCCAGAGTATCTGCCGCTTTAGGGGGGTGTATGCTACCCCCAGAAATAGTACAGAGCAGGTGGTACAGCTGTAAATACCTAAAGAACTGAGATCTGGGAATCCTAAAATGTTGAACCATATTTTCAAAAGATCTCGACACTCCACTCTCATATAGGTCACCAAGCGTAATAACCTCCCTCACAATCCACTCTGACCAGCAGAAAGGGGACTTATTATTACATAATTTTGGGTTCATCATAAATTTTTGAGGCAACATTTAAATAAATGTAATCTGGGACGCTTACCATTCCAAATGAAGGACTTCGCTATGCTGTCAAATTGCTTGAAATAAGAAAGGGGGACATCTATAGGGAGAGACTGTAGCAGGTAGTTGAATTTTGGAATACAATTCATTTTAATAACATTAACCTTCCCAATAATGATAAATGTAATGAAGCCCACCTGCCCACATCACTCGAAAACCTTTTTATTAAAGGGTCAAAATTAACTCTAACTAAATCACACAAATTTGCTGGGAATAAAATACCCAAATACTTAATGCCCTGTTTGGGCCACTGGAAGGCACCCGGCTTAGAAGCCGTTACTGGGCAGTACGCTGTCAGAGCCAAAGCTTCTGATTTAGACCAATTGACTCTGTACCCTGAGAACTTAGAAAAGGAATTAATAATTCTGTGGAGGCAAGGCATAGATCTAGTGGGGTCAGAGATGAATAATAAAATATCATCTGCGTAAAGCAAAAGCTTATGCGCTAAACCTTCCGCCACCACTCCTTTCTTATCGTGGCTGCTAATGGTTCCAGGGCAAGACAGAACAATAATGGGGAAAGAGGGCAACCCTGCCGGGTGCCCCTATCCAGAGTAAAATAATCTGAAATTAATCAATTTGTTTGTACCACCGCTAACGGGTGTCTTAATCCAGTCTTAATCAATCTTAATCAAGTAACTTAATCCATCTAATAAAAGTGTTCCCGAACCCATATATTTCCAAAAACTTAAAAAGATAATCCCATTCTACCCATTCAAATGCCTTTTTGGAATCAAGTGAGATGGCAGTAACCGGAGTCTGATCATTTGCCACTGACCACATGATAGTGATGAAATGCCTAATGTTATCAGAAGAGCTGCGGCCCTGAATAAACCCCACCTGATCTATATGTATAAGAGATGTCATAACTTTACTTAATTGGTTGGCCAAGATTTTTGACAATATTTTTACATCTATTTGGATCAGAGAAATTGGACGGTAACTCTTACACTCACTTGGATCTTTGTCTTTTTTTTAAATCAATCTGATCCGGGCTTGTGTCATGGTTGGCGGAAGCTTTCCATTCTTTAATGATTCTGTATAGACTTCTAACAAAAGTGGAGCCAGTTCTGTTGCATAAGATCTAAAATTTCAGCAGCAAAACCATCTGGCCCCATAGCCTTGCCTGTAGTAAGGCCTTAATTACCTCGTCAAGCTCCTCCAAGTTTATCTCAGAATCAAGATAATTTTTTTGCTCAGTCGTCAGTTTAGGGAGTTCTAATGGTTCCACAAAGTTTCTAATATCTTCATCAGTAGACGAAGATGTGGAACTATAAAGATCAAGATAGAATTCTTTAAAAGCATTATTAATATCAATGGCTCAGGTATATATTTTACCACCAGCAGATTTCACTGAGGGAATGGTAGAAAAAGACTCTCTATGCTTTTTATATCTAGCCAAAAGCTTCCCTGCCTTGTCTCTCGATTCAAAGTATGACTGTCTTGCCCTGAATAGCCAAAACTCCACCTTCTATGACAAAATAGTATTATATCTGTATTTCAATTGGGTCAATTCTCTGAGGCCTTCAGACGACATTCGGTGCTTCAGCTCTGCCTCGGCTTTTTTAATATTCCCTTCCAACTCCACAAGTTCTCGTGCTTTGGATTTTTTGATGACTGAGGCATACTGTATAATCTGACCCCTAAGAACCGCCTTGAGTGCCTCCCAAGCCATGCCCACAGAGGACACTGAGGACCAGTTGGTCTCCATATAAACATTGATTTCGGCCTTTAACATTTGTTGGAATACAGGATTTTGCAAAACGGATACATTAAAGCAGCAACTATATGATTTATTTTTCTCCATATGTGGCAGCACCTCTAAACTCACCAGGGCCTGATCTGAGACTAAAATGTTTCCAATTGAGCAATTCACAACAGATGAAATGAGGGACTTAGATATAAAAAATAAAATAAAATAAAAATCTATTCTAGAATAAATCTTATGGACTGATTGAAAACATTTATAGTCCCTACCAGATGGGTTCAAATGTCTCCAAATATCTATATGACCAAGATTTTTACACATCCTGTGAAGCGTCACTGTTGCTCTAGGGGGCTTACACACTTTTGCTTCACTATGATCAAGGACTGAATCCATCAAAAGATTAAAGTCTCCTCCCAATATTATATCATGAGGGGTGCCAGCGGCTTGCAACATCCCTTCAAGATCTATAAAAAAGCCCTGATCATCAAAGTTAGGTGCGTATATATTAGCCAAAATCAACCTTTGCCCCTGAATTTCTGCTAAAACAATAATGACTCTTCCTAATTTATCTTTAATCTGTTTGAGACATTTGAATTGTAGATGTTTACTTATCAGTGTAATTACTCCCCTGCTCTTACTTGAGCCAGCACTAAAGAAAACATGTCCACCCCATATCTTCCCAAATTTTTCAGCTTCCTGCGGGGAAAGATGCATTTCTTGAAGAAACACTATATAATATTTCTTACGTTTAAGAAAATAAATAACCTTCCTTCTTTTTATGGGGTGCCCCAACCCAATCACATTCCATGTGGAGAGAGACAATCCATTCATATTAACATTTGACATTTTGACATATAAGAAAAAATAGATTGTATGTCAAAAATAAAATTATAAAGACCACCTTCCCCATTAGTGCAAAAACCCCCAAACTTTCCCCAGAACCAAACAAACAGAAAAAAAAAAAAAAAAAACATGCCGGGGTTCCGGCGTCCATCCCTCTAAATTTAAACAGTCCATGTACACCTACGAGAACCCCCGCGACAACTTTGCCGACGGATTGCTCAAGTCCGGTTTTCTATACAAAAATTTGTAAGACAGAATTACACAACAGAAGATAGTCTATAAAACAGACTCCAGCCAGTAAGCGGAATAAACAAAACAAAAAAACAACAACAACAAAAAAACTGTCTCGAGGGTGTGTTCCTCCACAAAACAAGCTCCAGCTGCTAGCGGGAACAGCACAAAAAACAAAATTTAAAAAGCGGGCCGTGCAGTTCTTCGGGTAGTCAAACTCACTCCAATGTCCTGTAAGAAATATTCATTTTGCCAAATGAAAATCACCAAATGGCTTACTCACTCAAATGTTTTTATGAAAGACAGTGCTTGCTGTGGGCATGTAAATATTTTGCGGCCATCCTTAGTATCTATTCTCAATTTGGCCGGGAACATCAGTGCAAAAGTGACCTTCCGTTGATGTAAGAATTTCTTGCATTCCTTGAATCAATCACGTTTCTCTCTTTTCGAATTTGCAAAGTCTGGGAACAAGAAAATGCTGTGGTTCTTCCAAGAAAGCTTTCCTTTGCTCCTCGCCTCACATAACACAAGATCTTTATCGGATGATAAAGCAGAATTGATCGGGCCTGTCTCCCTCATCGGATATGCGAGCCGGGACTTTGTGAGCTTGCTCGATTTCCAGCTTATGGCCTGTTATGTCAAGCAGACTCATGAAGAACTCATCTAGGAATTTCACCATATCTCGGCCTTCCTCATGCTGAGGAATTCCAACAATTCGGACGTTGTTTCGCCGGCTATGATTCTCAAGATCTTCCAATTTTCTAAAACGCGTTGCAAGTATGTCTTGGTTGCTAGCAGATTAGCAGCTAATTCCCTCTCCGATGACTCCAGATAATCGATCCGTTTCTCGACTTCCGACAATCTTGTAACCAACTCAGAGAATTTAGTCTCCATGGAAGTAATCAATCGATGTATAACCGCAAGATCCTCCAAGTCTTCTACGACTTTCGCCAGCATTGCCGACACATTCATCAATTCACGCTGGATTTCTTTCAGTTCACTGTCCGAATTAAGTCCAGGGCTTTCGGACTGCCGCTGAGGGGAATCAGCTTAAGCACGTAAGTGTCTTTTAATATCTCCAGAGCCCGAGGATTTTGAATTCTTTGACATATTGTGTTCTTCGAACAGTTAAGAATCAGGGTGTATCGATTCTTAAGGGCCTTTTTAGTAAGTGTTTTAACCCTAACCCCTGCATTTTCAATAAAATCTTCATCCTGAACACAAATATGATGCAATCTTTGCAATTGACCGAATGGAATATTGCCAATTACACTCAATGTGTGGAAACTATGGGCTCTATGGATTGTAGTATGAGTATTTTTTTATTATTTAAATGTGAAGTTGCCCATCTTGAGTCTTAGTCATTTTGAATTCTAAAGATGTGTTTTTGCTTGGCTATAAGTACACTTTGGCGATTTGCAGCCCACACCATTGCACTGCTATTGTAACACCCCTGTCTAAATTTGTCAGACACTCTTACCATTGTGAGCTGCAAATGAGAATCTCCTATGTAACACAGGTGGTTTCTTCCTGTTTTTTATTATTATTTATTTATTTTATTTTTTACTGTTGCCAAGTAGTCAATGCCATGCCAGAAGACTGCCATGTTGCAACATAGAGATCAAGGCGCCTACATATCACCTAGAACCTGTTTAGTTTTCCTGCAGTCACGACCTTTCCTTGCTGTCGTATGCTGGGAGCTATGCCATTATTAAGCGAGAGCATTATTTTAGTCCCTGTGTCTTCTGGCTCGCTATACGAACATGTGGGAAAGCTGGCACCAGCCCCTGCTGTCCCTCTCTCTTTCTGGCATTTCCAGCTGGATGCTGAGAACAATTGAATATGGCTACATTCTACAGTTTGTGAGGCGGCCGCCTCGTTTAAACTTAATTATTTCCTCCACTGTGACGGTGCGAGAAGCACCGGTTCTCTGCTCAGAGGTATTAAATCTCCTTGCAGAAGATGCTTTAGAAGCGATACCGGTGGACGACACTCAGAGCGTGTTTTACCGCTGCTATTTCATAGTCGCCAAAAAGGACAGAAGGTCATTTTGGAATTGAGATACTTGAACCAGATACTTAAAGATTCCATTCTAGATTGTTACTCAGAAACAGATTTTGTCTCACATATGTCCTCTGGACTGGTTTGTGCCGATCAACCTGAAAGACGCATACTTTCATGTACACAGCCCCTCGCCACAGGCCATTATTGAGATTTACCCTTGAAGCGGCTGCTTACTAGTTCAAAGTCCTGCCCTTCGGCTTGTCTCTAGCTCCTGGCACATTCATAAAATGTGTTGATGCTGCGCTTGCTCTGCTGAAGCTGAACGGCATTTGCATCTTACATTTGCTCGACGACTGGTGCTTTTAGCACAGAGAGAGAAACAAGCTTGCAGACACAGGGACCTGTTGCTTGCATTTTGGAGTGTCTCCAAAGTATGCATTTCCGCCCATCTGCTTGCTGCAAAATACAGGAGGACAAGGAAACTGTACTGTTGGTGGCACCAGATTGGCCAAACTGCCCTTGGTTTCTGGAGTCAGTGAAGCTCTTGGAAGCCTACTGTGAAGGAGGGTTAACCCCTGACTTTCCGTGTTGTATTATCCAGTATGTTTTTACATATCATTTAATGTACCGTAACCTACGGTCACCGTATGTTGAGTCTTACTGCCAGTCTGGCTAGTGACTTGCATTACATTTTCATTGGCAACCGTGTTCCACTCTGCATAGCCCTGCAACGGTGCATAGACACGATCTGTGAATAAATAAAATTAAAGCAATTATGTACTTCACCTTAAAGACAGAAGTGATAATTGTCAGCTAAATTGTGTCATACTTATTATTTGGGTTGTTTGACAGGTGTTAATTACTTATTTTTTTTTATTGATCTGTTTAGATTGAGTGTCTGCAATATTACTTGTAAGTGCTGTCAAAGTTTGGCTTCAGTTCTACAATCATCAGACTCCCTCCTGAGAGAGCTGGACTTGAGTAACAATGACCTGCAGGATTCAGGAGTGAAGCTGCTCTCTGATGCACTGCAGAGCCCACACTGTACACTGAGCATACTGAGGTATTTAAAACTATGCGAAAATTCACTAAATTGAAATTTTTTGTTTTTTAATTTAGTTGATAAATTATTTATAAAAAAAAAATTAAAAAAAACCTTAGTTTGTATGAAGGTAAACACTTCTGTGTGTAAGTAGGAATACTGAGGGGTTTATACACACACACACATATATATATATATATATACTGTTGAAGTCAGACGTTTCATATTAGCTAACTATAGTTTTGGCAAGTCGTTTAAGACATCTACTTTGTGCATGACACAAGTCATTTTTCCAACAATTGTTTACAGAGAGATTGTTTCACTTTTAATCGACTATATGACAATTCCAGTGGGTCAGAAGTTTACATACAATAAGTTAACTGTGCGTTTATGCAGCTTGGAAAATTCCAGAAAATGATGTCATGCCTTTAGGTGCTACCAAATACTAACAAAGTGTATGTAAACTTCTGACCCACTGGGAATGTGATGAAAGAAATAAAAGCTGAAATATATAATTCTCTCTACTATTATTCTGACATTTCACATTCTTAAAATAATTAGTGATCCTAACTGACCTAAGACAGGGAATGTTTTCTACGATTAAATGTCAGGAATTGTGAAAAACTGAGTTAAAATGTATTTGGCTAAGGTGTATGTAAACTTCTGACTTCAACTGTATATATATATATATATATATATATATATATATATATATATATATATATATATATATATACACAGTACTGTGCAAAAGTTTTAGGCACTTGTGAAAAATGTTGCATAGTGAGGATGTCTTCAAAAATAATTACATTAATAGTTTTCATTTATCACTTAATGTCATTAGTCCAGTAAACAAAAAAAGATAAATCAATATTCGATGTGAACACCTTTGCCTTTAAAACAGCACCAATTATCCTAGGTACACCTGGACACAGTTTTTCTTGGTTGTTGGCAGATAGGATGTTCCAAGCTTCTTGGAGAATTCGCCACAGATCTTCTATCTATTTAGGCTGTCTCAATTGCTTCTGTCTCTTTATGTAATCTCAGACTGACTCAGTGTTCAGTGGGGGGCTTTGTGGGGGCCATGACATATGTTGCAGGGCTCCCTGTTCTTCTGTTCTAATCTTTTCTATTTGCAAAAGTAATGTTTGGGAGTCAAACATTTATATTTCCTATTGACACACTAAAGCTGAAGATAAAAATAACCATCTTAAGACAAATGCTTTTGAGAAACATCTTATGTGCCTAAGACTTTTGCACAGTACTGTGTATATATATACAAACACAGTGGCAAGCAAATGTTTGTGAACCCTTTGGAATTAGTTGGTTTTATGCATTAATTGGTCATAAAATGTGATCTCATCTTCATCAAAGTCACTAGTATAGACAAACACAATGTGCCTAAGTGAACAACACAAACAGTTATAATCTTTCATGTCTTTATTGAACACATCCCATTAAACATTCACAGTGCTGTAATGTAGTAAGTGAACCCTTGGATTTAATAACTGGTCGATCCTCCTTTTAACTAAGCATTTCCGATAGCTGCAAATTAGACCTGCACAAAGTTCTGAAGGAATTTTGGACCATTCTTCCTTACAGAACTGCTTCAGCTCAGCCATATTCTTAGGATGTCTGGTGTGAATGGTTCTCTTGAGGTCATTCCACAGCATCTCTATTGGGTTAAGGTCTGGGCTCTGACTGAGACACTCCAAAAGGTGTATTTTCTTTTTGTGAAGCCATTATGTAGTGTATTTACTTTGATGTTTAGGGTCATTGTCCTGCTGCATCATCCAACTTCTACTGAGCTTCAGCTGGTGCACAGCCACCCTGACATTATGTAGTTTACCTTGATAAACTTGGGAATTCATTTTTCCCTCGATGATGGCAAGTCCAGGCCCCAAAGCAGCAAAGCAGCCCCAAATCTTGATGCACCCTCCACCATACTTCACCTTCGGGTGCCCTTTTAAGGCCATATGTAGTGTTGCATATTCTTCCCAAACAATTCATCCTTAGTTTCATCAGTCCACAAAACAATTTCCCAGTAGTGTTGTGGAGTGTCAATGTGGTCTTTGGCAAACTTCAGGCATGCAGCAATGTTTTGATGGAAAGCAGTGGCTTCCTTCATGGTGTCCTGCCATGGACACCATGCCTGTTTAATGTTTTCCATATAGTAGACTCATGACCAGAGATGTTAACCAGTTCCAATGATTCTTTCAAGTCTTTAGCTGTCACTGTAGGGTTATTTTTACTGCATTGAGTATTCTGTGGTGTGCATTTTGAGTCATCTAGGCTGGATGGCCACTTCTAGGGAGAGTAGCCACAGTACTAAATTGTCTCCATTTATATACAATTTGTCTAACTGTGGACAGATCAATATCTAAGCTCTTCGGGAAAAAAACTTTGTAATCCTTTCCAGCTTAATGCAAGCAACAATTCTTGATTGCAGTTTGTGGAGAGCAGGGCAGGCCGAGCGACGATTGTGCGGAGCGAGGCTGGGATGTACACCTGGAGCGAATTATCCCGCCCAGCTGTTGGTGATTGCAGTGTTGGCGGGTGGGGGATAAAGCCGCAATGAGAGCTGCAGTCAGGGAGAGACACAGGGAGAGAGAGAGCTACAACGAAGCTGTGTGTGTCTGGGGAGCTGAAAAGCACCCCGTTGATGTGTGTTCGTGCTGCTGAAAAGAAGCGGTGTTGAATGTTTTGTTACACTGAAAAGTGCTGACAATAAAGAGTCTGATGTTGGATGTTTGCACGGCTCCCGCTTCCTTCAGAGAGTCAAAAAACTTCCTTAAACTGGTGCCGAAACCTGGGAAAATTGGAGAAAGATCACGCTGTCCTGGAGTCCTCGCTGCTGGCTCAAGAACGTGGTGCCAAGGACACAAGATCTGGTGAGACGCAATGGGTTCTTCAGCAGGCTACCAAAAGGGACGGCTGAGCGAAACCAGTGCCATCACCTAGCATCGCGGACAGAGGTGGACCAGCTGACTGAGGACCGAGTGGGCGGCGTGTCCGGGAGCCGACAAGTTTTTTTTTTCTTTTTTTTTCTCTTTCTCTCTCTCTCGCTCTCTCCTTCTCTCTCCCTGTGTCTCTCCCTGACTGCATCTCTCATCGCAGCTTTATCTCTCTCCCATTAACACTGTAATCACCCACAGCTGGGCGAGAAAATCCGCTGCAGTTGTCCATCCCGGCCTCGCTCCGCACAGTCGCCCACTCGGCCCGCCCCGCTCTCCATATAGGTCTTCTGAGATCTGTTTTTTTGTGGTTTTTTTGTGAGGCATGGTCCATGTCAGCAGATGCTTCTTGTGCATAGCAAACTCAAAATGTTTGAGTGCTTTTTATAAGTCAAAGTAGCTCTAACCCACACCTCCAATCTCGTTTAATTAATTGGATGCCAGGTTTGCCTAGGGGTTCACATACTTTTTCTAACTTACACTGCGAATGTTTGAATGATGTATTCAATATGTACAAAAACAATACAGTAATTTGTGATTTATAAGTTAAAACAGACTGTGTTTGTTCATTATTGTAACTTAGATGAAGATCAAACCAAATTTCAAGACAAATGTATGCATAAATGCAGGTAATTCCAAGTTTATATTTGATTCTGTGATGGCTTGTGCCATCTCACGTGAAACCAAGCTTCAATAGTGCAATGCATATGCACATTTCAGATCAGAAGCATATTAAGCGTTAATTATTCGTAGAATGCGAGCTGAATTTCATTAAATTTGCTTCAGCGGCTGCAAAGGCAAAATTCTGAAACAAATCAATAATATTTGTCTTACGTTCTGCACTTCATTTTTGGTGCAGTTTTTTTGCTGTAAAAACCCTCCATTCTCCATTCCATATATTCAAACTAGTGTGCCAAGTTTGTTCAAGACATACATGGAACCGATGACATGGACATTGAAGACATCAAACCAAATGTTTGAATCTGACTGTAAACGCAAAAGAGATTTAAGAGCTTTGGCTCGTTTAAACATAAATTATTTGACAAAGGACTGGGCAAACATGAGGGCTTTATATAAATTAAAATTGATTTACAATCAAGGCAAACTTGGACACAGTTTTGGCAGAGTCAATAGTGGTCAAAAGAACAAGACAATAAAAAAAAAACATGACCTTTAATTGAATAACTAAAATACTGTTGTGAAATATGATGTAGATGAACAGAAATCTATAGATTTAAAAATGTAAAGGATAATGTGATCTTTGTAGATTGTCTGGCTGCATGGTGAAAGAGGAAGGTTGTTGTCATCTGGCTTCAGCTCTGTGTTCAAACCCTTCACACCTGAGAGAGTTGGATCTGAGCTACAATCACCCAGGACACTCAGGAGTCAAGCTGATCTCTGAACGGCTGAATGATCTGAATTGCACACTGGATAAACTCAAGTACGTTTAGCAGAAATACTGTCAGATTGTTTGAGTTTGTGTGTGTGTGTGTGTGTGTGTGTGTGCGCCTGTTTCACTACAGTTTTCACTATACTACATATTTGTCTTTACACAAGTAGGGATGTCAAAAGTAGTTTTACTTCAATATTAAGTTTGTCAAAATGCCTGTCAAATGCTGTATTATAGTTTTCTCGATTGTTAACACACTATAATTGATTCTTTTGGCCCAATTCTCCTAACCATTTTTTCAGCTCTCGAAACACAGACACATTTCTCAAAACTATAAATACAATTTACATTTCACACGTTCCAGTTTGTACACAAAACTCTACACAAAAATTCCCTCATTTTGCACAGATTTAAACATGTTCTCATTCAGAAATCACAAGCACTCAAAATAATAAACACAAGGCATCAAAGCCTGAACTCAGTGTTTACACATGGAGGAACGTGTGTTAACTAAGTAGCAAAATTGTTCACACTCCAGTCAGAATCTCAGGATAAATAAAAAGGGCCACAGGTGATTATGTACTTTGGAAAATGGATTCTAACAATGTTTGAAAGTATGTACATTTACATTTTACATTTGGTCATTTAGCAAACGATTTTATCCAAAGTGACTTACAAATGAGGAACAAAACAAGCAATTTGTCTTAAAAAAGTCAACAATATCTTCAGTATTGCACTGCCAAATTCTCACAGTGGCTGGAGAAGTAAAGATGCTAGCTCAGAATAAAGACACAGACACATAAAAAAAAAACATAAAAAATTAAGAGTATTTAGTGTTGATTGGTTAAAGGTGGAGTAAGTCATTTTAATCCAATACACTTTTGTCAAATTCCATGAATATCTCTTCACGGTCCGCTAGTCGTTCCTTCTGTGTGTGCGCTGAAAAAAAATCTGGTGTTTGTACACAGCACTGGCTGTGTAAATGGGAAAATAAACAAAGTGTATTGGACCGATCCACACAACACTATTGCGTGTGCATGAATTTGGAGGGGTGGAGCTTCTGAAGGAGCACTGAAGGGAGAGGTATGTTTGGCTGTTGAGTTCAAATATCAACAGTCTTTCTCAGCAATCGCTTACACCACCTTTAAGTGCATGCGGAACTGATGTATTTTCAGCTGTTTCTTGAATGCTGAAATGGTATCAGCAGATCGTGTGGAGGTTGAAAGCTCATTCTACCACAGAGGACCAAAGAAAGTGAATGATCGTGAAATGGACTTTGTGCCTCTTTGCGAAGGGACCACTAGGTGCCATTTGTTCATTGACCGCAGAGGGCTAGTTGGGGCATAGACCTGGAGGAGTGAATTGAAGAAAGAGTGAAAGCCTTGAATTTGATGTGGGCAGCCAGTGGAGTGAAATCAAGAGTGGGATGACGTGAGCTCTCTTTGGCTGATTGAAGACCAGATACACTGCAGTGTTCTGGACCACCTGCAGTAGCTTAATCGTGCTAGCTGGAAGACCGGCCAACAGGGTATTACAGTAGTCCAGCCTTGAAATGACCAAAGCTTGGATCAGAAGCTGTGTGGCATATTCAGACAGGAAAGGTTTGATTTTCCTGATGTTGTAAAGACCTGCAAGACTGGGCGGTTGATGAGATGTTTGTAGTGAAGTTAAGTTGGCCACCAAATTCCGGGCTGTCCTGGTTGGTTTTAGCATAGTTGAACCCAGATGAATAGAGAGGTTGTGGTCAACAGATGGGATTGCCGGGAACACGAGGAGTTCTGTCTTGGCAAGGTTGAGCTGAAGGTGACTTTCCTTCATCCAGGCCGAGATCTCAGAGAGGCTGGCAGAGTTGCGAGCTGAAACGGTGGGGTTGTCAGGCTGGAATGACAGGTAGAGCTGCGTATCATCTGCATAGCAGTGGTAGGAGAAACCATGTGTCCTAATGATAGGTCAGAGTGATGTATGGAAGGCAGAGAGACAGAGACAGAGGGGAAGAGGACAATGAAGGGGTAGAAGAACAGTTGTCCCTAATGATATTTGTTGTGCAGTATTCTGGTTGACTGTTCTTTTGCATGATACAACAGTGCTGGCAACAAGTCCAGCTAAATCTGAGTCGTTTTACGGTTATGTCTATCATTCAAACCGTAACTGCAGTAACTGAAACTTACTGTAGATAAGTAGGTTACCTAGAGTGCTTCTATACTACATTACTGCAGTTTAGAGGCCATGTACTGTATTGTGTAGTGTATGTACTGTATCACATGTTAATGACTCTTCATTGTCACTTCTGGTGTAAAAACGCTGTGCGCGCTTGTGCTGCCGCTTCATGCTAGTGCCTAGTGTTTGTTTGTTTTGTTTTTTTGTTTTGTTTTTTATTTTCGTATTTTGCCCTCTCTGTTGGATATCTCTTATGCATCAAGTAGCTGTCGGAATATTCTTGGACAATAACTTAAATTGCTGTGCTACTTCATTTGATCTTGCTCACAACCCCATCCTTGCTGATCAACAAGGATTAACTGCTTTCTTGGAATACATTTTTACCTGGACTCTTTATACTAAATATCCTGTTGACTGACCTGGCTCTTTTTTGTGATTGCATCACACTGATCCATTGCGAGCCCTCTACCTGCGAGTATCCATCACTTTTTTGACATTTTGGTACAGTGAGTTCCTGCTCTCTTTATCATTTGTGTTGGCATTCATTTGTACGGTTGGGTAGCCTTCCTTCCAGTGGAGTGTTTGGTATAGATCCGACATGGTTCTGGCTAACATAGTTGTTGTATTGTTCAGTTGTTTGCTTGGGTCGCAAGCCATAAATGGTCATGTCTGTGCTTAGCTGCTTTCAAATGCTGTCTTGGATTTTTGTATTGGTTTTTTTTTGTCACGCTTAACTATACTTTTTTGTCTGAGATGGCTGTTCAGTACTCAGTTGCTCAACTTAGAACTTTGAAAGGACTTTTCATCTACCCTCAGATATATATGAGTGGTGTAAACAACTGGGAATTGCACGCCATCCGCGTTTTATACATCGTTCACAGAGGAATGTTTTGACGGTCCACCACTCGTCTCCAACTGGCATACCAATTATCTTGTCGAAAAGCCTGGTCCCTCGTAAATCTCAACCTTCACCATGGAATCATGTAATTAATTATGGTAATCTGAGATCATTACCCATTGATCCCTATTACGGCATCCTCAAAATCACACCTTCAAATTTACACTGTGCCTTGTTAAACTGTCGCTCTTTAATGGGCAAATCATCAGTGCTCCATGACATAATCACTGACAAAGATCTGGACATGCCTCTTACTGAAACAAAGTGCCCAATGACTTTGTTAATCTAAACCTGCTTTCGCCGCCTGGACACACTCATTTTTCTAAACTGCATCCCCAACGTAGAGGTGGAGGACTGGCTGTTGTTTGCTGTGAGACTATTAAGTATTCTGAGTTTCATGATGTCTCCTCTTTTGTCTGTAATTTGAATCTATTGACCTCCAAAGTCTCATCCTGAATTCTTCTCTGAACTTAATGAATTACTTTTATCTGTGCCATGCCTTCATCTGTTATTGTACTTGGTGATTTCAATATACATGAAAATACTGCTCAAGCTAATGAACTGATGTCTATATTTGAATGTTTCAATCTTATTCAACATGTTGATTTTGCAACTCACTCTTGGGGACATACATTGGATCTTATTTGTACATCTGGCTTATCTAATATCTCAGTCTCTGGCTCTCACTTTGTCTTTTCAGACTACAAATTCATAGACTTTAGTTTCAGTCGTCCCACAAATAGGGTTAAAAAATAGTCTTACCATAAAATCAGCTCCGTTAACCCCACATCTTTCACTGTTGCTATATGTGCCTCCTCTCTGTCATACTCTTTATTATCTCACTGTCCATCAGCGGTCTGCTCTATCTATAATGATGCTATTTCTAAAGCACTTGAGAAACATGCTGGTTCCCTCTACTTGTGCTGCACCCTGGTTCACTCCTGAGCTCAGGGCTATCAAAACTTCAGGTCGTTGTCTTGAAAGATTGTACCAGAAAACTGGACTTACTGCTCATTCTTTGGCTTACTCAGAACACATGCTTAACTATCTGGCTGCTCTAACTACTGCACGCACAACATATCTGTCTTCTTTAATTAATAACTTTAAATGCAGACCTAAGGCACTCTTTAAAACTGTAAGCAAACTCATTAAGCCTCCTGAACATGCTGTCTCTGGCTCTGATGAGCTTGTAAATGGCTTTCTTCAGTTTTTCACAGACAAATTAAAGTCTAATTCTACATCCTGTCAACTTGACCCTGCTTCCACCTCTCTACTAAAAATGTGTGTATCAGATATCGCATCTACTATCTCACATTTGAGAAACTGTAGCCTAGCCTCTGCCACAGTCCCAGTAGAGTTGAAAACAGCTGTTGTCACTCCAATTCTAAAAAAAACCTGTTCTTGACCTTTTAAATTTCAATAATTACAGGCCAATATCAAATCTGCCATTCTTATAAAAAATCTTAGAAAGAGTAGTGACTACTCAACTGCATTCTTATTTACTTTCTAATATTCTTTATCAACTTTACCTGGTTTTCTGGTCTGGTTTTCGCACATCACATAGCACTGAGACGGCTCTTTGCCGGGTAGATATCAAATCAAATCACTTTTATTGTCACACAACCATATGCACAAGTGCAACAGTGGGTGAAAGTCTTGGGTGCAGTTCCGAGCAACACAGCAGTCATGACAGTGATGAGACATATTCCAATTTACAATAAACATCAGATTTACACAACACAATTTACATATCTAATATACACATAATTACACAACACAAAAATAATATACAATGTACAGTATACAATACACACAATATAGAATACACATACACATAGAATACACATACAATAAAAATAGTATATAAAGTGTATATAAAATATACAGTAGGTTGTATTTTACTGTATTGATGTTCAGGCTGTTGGTTGATAGTCAGTTGTGTAAAAGGGTTAAAAACAAAACAATTTTTTCCGATGTCGGATTCCAATAAGAATGGCCCCTTGAAGTTCTCTGCGTTGTTCTGTCTTTTCTGAGTGCTGAAGTAAAGCAATTATTGTTAATTTACACTTTACAAATTTATTCTGTTATTAATTTTATCTGACTCCAATTTAAATTGACCTCTAATTTAGATTACAGCTCTAATTAACTTCTGATCATTCTTTTAATTTTATCTTTTTAAGTTATTAATTACTCTGAATCATCTTAATTTTCATTTGTCCTTTCGATCAATACTTGAATGTCGCTTAGTCTTTCGCACCAGCCATTATTTCAATTACGAGGATCTCACGTCACAAGCGAGCCAGTTCAGTTCATAGTCAGAGGTTGTAGGGTTATCTCAATATCATCTGATTTGGCTTCTCTCATAATCAGATGATACCATCGCTTAGACGTACACACAACTTGCTATGACGGATGATAAGCAGTGACTGAAATCTTACATGTATTCTCCTATCATTAAGCTTCAGTAATGGTCTTATACTGGTCACATACTTGCGGTAACAAACAGTATCTTAACACAATCTACCGGTCACAAATGATTTCGGATGAATTCAGAATAAATCAAATAATAACAATTTATTTGCCAGGTAGGATATAAAACATTGTTACAAGAATTCAGTAAAACCTAATTTCACATATGATCAGAATAAACAAACATTATATAAGTCAGAGAAACATACTTGGCAAATAGAACTACATACAGCGACAGTATGGGAGATCTGAATACAGACTCCCCGAGCTTCTTGCCAGCCTTCCTTAAATACCCAGACAGAATAAACATTGTGTACCAAATGTTATTATCCTTTGAACAATGAGTATTTGGGGGTGAACGTGTTCTTGACTTCCTGGGGTTTAACCTTGTTAACATACAGAAGATCATTTAAATTGTAGGTCAAGGAGGGGGATAGACCTCCAGAATTATGCAGTATTTGGCTTAAATGGTATCAAACACATACAGTTGCATTCTTTGTTTTCATGGTATTTGTTTGTTACATTTTCACATATATATCTTTTTTGTGTGTGTGTGGACCTTGTGGGGGAGACAAGGGGCAGAGAGAACAGCTGGAGTTTGTGGGGGTAAGCTGGGTTTTTCACACAGTGATGCCTTTGTTTTCTCAGGTGTAGATCCTACTTGTGAGAGAGTTTGAGCGTTGTTTTTCCCGGAAGTCTTTCATTGTTCCATGTGGGCAAGTGCTGGGTTACAGTTCTCTTGGCACCTAGCCTTACAGTTGCCAATGTGTTGTTGAGAGAGGATATAATTTATGACAGTCCAGTGTGAAATTAATAAAGTGCAGTGCTGATGTATTTTGATTGTGAGAGATCAAGAGTTCAAAAGTCTGATTGCTTGGGGGAAGAAGCTATCATGGAGTCAGCTGGTGCGGGTCCTGATGCTGCGATAATGCCTACCTGATGGTAGCAGTGAGAACAGCCCATGGCTTGGGTGGCTGGAGTCTCTGATGATCCTCCGAGCTTTTTACACACACCGCCTGGTATAGATGTCCTGGAGGGAGGGAAGCTCACCTCTGATGATGTGTCTGGCAGTTCGCACCAACCTTTGCAGGGCGTTGTGGTTGTGGCCAGTGCTATTGCCGTACCAGGCGGAGATGCAGCCAGTCAGGATGCTCTCCACAGTGCTGGTGTAGAACCGTGTGAGGATGTGGTGGTTCATTCCAAACTTCCTAAGCCGTCTCAGGAAGAAGAGGCGCTGATGAGCCTTCTTCACAGTGACCTCAGTGTGGACGGACCATGTGAGTTCCTCTGTGATGTGGATGTATTGACATTGATGGGGTTCATGTGAAGCCCTCCCACACTGTCCGTAATCTTGGCGTCCTATTTACTCAACTCTTTCTTTTGATTCTCACATTTCCATTGTCGTTAAAAATGTTTTTATCCATCTACGGAATATTGCACACCTCCGATCTTCTCTCACCTTGGCTGATGCTGAAACCCTAGTACATGCATTGATCACATCACGCCTGGATTATTGCAATGCCCTGCTTGTTGGCTTAACCAAAAAAAGCATTGCTAGGCTACAAGATGTTCAGAATGCTGCAGCAAGAGTCCTCACATTCACTAAGCGTTCTGATCACATTACACCTCTTCTGCATGATCTCCACTGTCTGCCTGTTGCAACTTGCATTAAATACAAAGTACTCCTTCTAACATTTAAGGCTTTAAATGGTCTTGCCCCAACTTATTTGTCTGATTTAATTCACCCATATCTCCCATCTCGGTCTCTCAGATCCTCTGAACTTGGTCTTTTGTCAGTTCCTAGATTTAATCTGGCCACAGTGGGTGGTAGGTCATTCTGTGTTGTTGCTTCTAAACTGTGGAACTCAATACCTCTTAATCTTCCCAATATCTCCTCTTTAACTGCTTTCAAGTCTCAACTAAAAACATATATTTTTTCTACACATTTTGACTCAGATTTAACAGATACGTGATAGTGATGTCTTGATACTTTATTTATTTATTTTTTATTAATATTTTTTATTTTATTTTATTTATTTATTTTTGTGTGTGTGTTTGTATCAATCAAATTGTATCAATGAAATGTGCAAATTGTAAAGCAACCTTGAGCTTGGGAAAGTTGCGACTGCAGTTTTACAATTAAACGAGATTAAAAATGTCACAGTTCATTTAACCATTAAAATTTAGAATCTATGGTTAATAAATGTTAAATATTTTATTTACAAGTGGCAAAAATATTTTTTATATTATATATATATATATATATATATATATATATATATATATATATATATATATATATATAATATAAAAGATTTTTCAGTGAAAATCTATTGTGCTTGTTAGTGAAGATCGGATCATTTTACTGACTTGAATCTTTGAATCTTGTTCAGCAAAATGAACGAATCTTTATTCAAGTCATTTCGTTCATTTCGTTCATTTGAGCAGAATTACATTTTAAATGTTACATTTTCAATAGCCAAATCCCCCCCAACACGTCTACTTATGCAAACTTTGATTATAGTCCCAATAAGGAAAAATGTATGATGCAGCCAAGGACAAATTAAGAGAAACAGAAATGATTAGTTCACCTCTGGAATGTTCTTGTCTGAGTCGTTCGGCTGAGAACGACTCGGAGCAGATGACTCGTAATATTTCAATAGGGGGGATTTGGCTATATATATATATATATATATATATACGTATTGATTTATGGAATTAATTGTGATTAATTTTATTAATCATAATTTTATGTAATTGATTGGATTAAACATTTTAATTGATTGACAGCTCTAGCATTTTTATTTATTGATTGCAACATTACATTTTAATCAAGTAATGGTTAATTTAAGTGCTCATTTAATTGTCTCTGTTATGTTTCTCCATATACAGTATGCGTTGAATGTTATAACATGTTTATATGTTTGTGTGTTTGATTTACTGTAGTGTGGATCATGGTGGAGAGTTCATGATTAGAGCTGGTCTACAAAAATGTAGGTCTACATACATACATACTTGTTTAGTGATTGTTGTTTTGTTGTGTATAAATGTTTTCCCTTCTTGTTTTTAGATTTCTGTTATCTCACACTGGATCCAAACACAACAAATGCTCAACTTGTTCTGTCTGAAGAGAACAGAAAGGTGACATATGTGAGAGAGGAGCAGTCATATTCTGATCATCCAGAGAGATTTGATAAGTATCCTCAGGTTCTGTGTGTAGAGAGTCTGACTGGACGCTGTTACTGGGAGGCCGAATGGAGTTGGAAGGCTCATATATCAATTACTTATAAAGGAATCAACAGAAAAGGAAGGAGTGAGGAATGTGAGCTTGGATCCAATGAAAAGTCGTGGAGTCTCTACTGCTCTGATAAAAGATTGTTAGTTTGTCACAGAAATGGCACAGACATACCTGTCCCTTCACCCCCCTCTAACAGAGTAGGAGTGTATCTGGACTGGCCAGCTGGCATTCTGTCCTTCTACAGCATCTCTGACAAACACACACTCACACACTTATACACACTCCACACCACATTCACTGAACCCCTCTATGCTGGTTTTAGAGTTCATGACTCAGTGTCTTTGTGTTCGATTGGACAGATTCCATTCATTCGCAGTAAACAAGCTTCCATTGTAAGTGATATGTTGTAAATGTGATTTCCGTTCATTTTTACAAACTGCAGGATGAGTCAACATTATTATGAGAACAACAGACCACAGAGCTTAAGTTGTATTTAACTCAGAATATTTTGTTGTTGTATTGCATCATTTTTTTATATATGTGGACATAGTATGTAAAGGCCAGTTACTATCAATGTCAGTACACCAGTCGCAATCAATGTTATGTATTTTCAAGGACCACAATGGAAATAGGTTTTTAACTTTGTTGTGTTATCCTTGAAAAATGAGGGGGGGTTTATTTTACTTTTATATTCAAATAAACCAAAAAGAACAACTCAATGGGAAATCCTCAGAAGTGTACTCACAATATATAATGCAGTGCCTTTATTTCATTTTCATTTTGACTTCCTGGAATTCATGGTGAATGGAACTTTAATGGCTACAAATGGCTACTGTTTTATATAGTTTGGCTCCTTTTATATTCTGCTTCACTCATGTGCCATCTTCAGCTGAATGCCATTCACACATCTGCCCAAAGTTAAATATGCCTCTCTTATCATTGTTCTTTTGTCTGCATTCTGTCCATTAACACTCTTTTATACACCCATCTTTGAAGTAGTATTTGTGTCATCATAAATGACAATAATAGAGGGTAACTGGTGCATATTATGGTCATGTATAGTGTGTTAGTATGCACCACAAATTCAGAATGTAAACATGACAAATTACACATATCTACTGCATATTACTTTAACTGATCGTTGAGTTGTAAAAACAGCATCTTTTACTGATCTTGTGTGAATTCTTCTCATAGAATAAGGCACGTAGTCATTGATAACACATTTTGATGTTATATTAGTTGATGTTTTACATGTAGTGTTGTGTCCTCATTTTTAAATGCTCCTCTAAACGCCTCCCACAGTGGTGTGGCCAGTGTCTGAATGTTTGCCAAAAGCATACAGTTGCTCGACTGTTTCAGACTTTTTAGCTCTGAGTGAATGACAAAGAAGAACTTTGCCATGAGTATATCGGGGCCATTAAAGTCTTCATTTGCATGCACAGTATCAAGCTGTATAATGGTCCTAAATTGAATTCTCACATCTTGTGCTTTCTGGAGTTGTTGTATACTCCCCCCCCCCCTTTTTTTTCAATGCATTATCCTCAAAACGATCAAAAACTGTATAAAAACAGCACAGCTCATTGAAGAGACTATAAGTCTATCCCTTACCGCCTCGTTATTAGTGGTCGGCCGATTAATTAGCTGATATTTGGTATTTTTAGGTTATCGCCAAGGGGTGATACATTTTCCCATTTGAACAATTTGTTTCTCAAGGCCTGACAACGCCAGGAATCGCCTGCTTGCACGTGAAGACATCTGAGACGTGTAAACAACCAATCACTGTTTGTTTTGTTGTTCCTTGCCATTGTGTTACCACAATAATAGACCACCGTTCAACAACGTATCAATTAAACAGTTCTGTATATCAAACAGATGCACACAAGCTCATTCACCCTCTTTCTCCTTAACAGTTCCAGGCAATTTTAACTGTCTTGTCTAATTATAAAAAGTCTAATATCAATAAAAGTTCTATCTAGGGATGAACCGATTTATCGGCTAATGATATTTAACGGCCAATTATTGACCAAATTAAAACCACTGGCATATCTATTATAAGCACGAAAACGCTGATATGAAAAACCAATTGTTGATTTAAAATTAATTAATAATAGACTTTGTAAAAACTCTAAATTTAAATGCACATTCCAGAAATAATTATAGCCACACTATTTAGAAGAGTTGGCACACCTAAAAACGTAATTTTTTTTTTCTCTCTCGTTCTTATGTTAGTGCAGAAAAACCTAAACAGATGTGACAGTTGTGAAAATGGCACTTACCTATAGGCTACATGATGAAGGAAACCAACTAAAACACTTGAAACCAGCAGACTTTGACTTCTGAGACATCGGTATGATATCCATTTAAGCTGCATCTCCTGTCTTCCTCTTCCACTCTAAGAACCCAACGTCACAGTACCCTGATGAAACAAAATGTTTTGCAAGCAACAGTTAAAATTATTAAGAAACTTTTACATCAGTGGAAGTTCGCTTTTGCACTGATATCCCTGGCCAAATTGAGAATAGATGCTAAGTCAATGGAGTAAGTCATCTTGTTGTACTCATGTTGCAGCTGAGTGGACCGGCTTACTGAACATTCGCTTGACTGTTTGAAGATTCTGCACGCTCTTTTTGTGCATGTTCCGCCTAGCAGCCAGAGTTTATTTTGTAGAGCAACACACCTTCGGGACGGTTTTGTATATGAATCTACATGCTCTCTGTAATTCTGTCTCACAAAATGTGTTTAAAAACACCAGACTTGAGCAATCTGACGGCAAGGTAGTCACAGGGGTTCTTGCAGGCGTACATGGACTGTTTGAGTTTGGAGGGATGGATGCCAGTTGGCGCTGTTGTGCGCGTGGTTAATGCGCACTTTTTTTTTCTAAGGGATGTTCGGGGTTTGATTGTTACACTAATGTTGGAATGGTCTTTATAATCTTATCTTTGACACACAATCGATTTTTTCTTATAGTGCTGGCTCGAGTAAGAGCAGGGGAGTCATTGCACTGAAAAGTAAACATCAAAAATGTAAATATCTCAAACAGAGTAAAGATAAATTAGGAAGAGTCATTATTGTTTTAGCTGAAATTCAGGGACAAAGTCTTATTGTGGCTAATATTTATGCACCTAACGTCGATGATCAGGGCTTTTTTATAGATCTTGAAGGGATGTTGCAAGCCGCTGGCACCCCTCATGATATAATATTGGAAGGAGACTTTAATCTTTTGATGGACTCAGTCCTTGATCATAGTGAAGCAAAAGTGTGCAAGCCCCCTATAGCAACATTGACGCTTCACAGGATGTGTAAAAATCTTGGTCTTACAGATATTTAGAGGCTTTTGAACCCATCTGGAAGGGACTATACATTTTTTTCATCAGTCCATAAGATTTACTCTAGAATAGATTTATTTTTTATTTTTTTATATACAAGTCCCTTATTTCATCTGTTATTGATTGCTCAATTGGAAACATTTTAGTCTCAGATCATGCCCTGGTGTGTTTAGAGGTGTTGCCACATATTAAGAAAAGGAAATCATATAGTTGGCACTTTAATGTATCCCTCTTGCAAAATCCTGAATTCCAACAAATGATAAAGGCTGAAATCAATTTCTATATGGAGACCAACTGGTCCTCAGTATCCTCTGTGGGCGTGGCTTGGGAGGCACTTAAGGCGGTTCTTAGGGGCCGGATTATACAGTATGCAGCGTTCACCATAAAATCCAAAGCACAAGAATTAGTGGAATTGGAAGGGAATATTAAAAGTGGAGAGGCAGAGCTGAAGCACCTAATGTCGTCTAATGGCCTTAGAGAATTGACCCGACTGAAATACAGATATAATACTATTTTGTCATGGAAGGTGGAGTTTTGGCTATTCAGGGCAAGACAGTCATACTTTCAGTCGGGGGACAAAGCAGGAAAACAGCTGGCTAGATATATAAAACAGAGAGAGTCTTTTTCTACCATTCCCTCAGTGAAATCTGCTAGTGGTGAAATATTTACCTCAGCCACTGATATTAATAATACAGTGCTGCTGGACAAGCCACCTCTGCCCTGCACGCCATGGCTCTCCTGCAGGTCCACCAAGCCAAGGCACTGAAGGAACTGCACGAGGGTAGTTCCACCCCAGATTTGATGCAGGAACTGCGCTCGGCGACCGACCTCGCCCTCCGGGCGACGAAGGTCACGGCGCGGTCTCTCGGGCGGACGATGGCCACACTAGTGGTCCAGGACTCAACCTGGTCAAGATGGGCGAGGCCGACAAGACACGGTTCCTTGCTGCCCCCATTTCCCAGGCGGGCCTAGCAGTTCTCGACGGTGAAGCAGCAGACGGAGGCAATCCGGCACATCCTGCCCCTCCTTTTGTTGCTTTTTTGTTTGATTTTGCCGCACGCCCAAGTGGCTGCGGTACCCAACAGTTCAGCAAAAGAGTGGCTTCCTTCCTCCCTGGGTCACATACCCGGTGTGTACAGTCGTCACCACGACTACTGTCCACGGGCTTTTTCTTGCAGAATTGGCGCTCCAGTGGTGCCTTTTCCACCACTGAGCGCCCAGCTGTGGCACAGAGCCGCCCCCGATGTGGCAGCCTCCACGGGTTATGAGGACAGGGCTCTTCCTCCCTGGTCCCAGGCTGTTCCGGGGGTGGTAAGTGCTTCGATGTCCCTAGATTCAGCACGGCCACGACGTGCTGTGGCACCTCGCACTCTGCCCCGCCATGAGGCCCCACCTGCCGGTACGTCCGACGACGTTGTCCCCTTGGTCCCTCTCGCACGGAATTTGGACGCGTGGCTTGCGCTTTCCAATCTGTTGTGGTGGCTGATCCGGACCGTCCGACTCGGCTACGCGATTCAGTTCGCCAGGCGCCCGCCCAGGTTCAGCGGTATTCACTTCACCTTGGTCAAGGGCGAAAATGCTGCCACCCTGCGCGCGGAGATCGCTACCCTCCTACGGAAGGATGCGATAGAACCTGTCCCTCCAGCCGAGATGAAGAAAGGGTTTTACAGCCCCTACTTCATCGTACCAAAGAAAGGCGGTGGGTTGCGGCCAATCTTGGACCTGCGAGTACTGAACCGGGCTTTACACAGACTCCCGTTCAAGATGCTGACGCAAAGACGCATTCTGGCGAGCATCCGGCATCAAGATTGGTTCGCGGCGGTAGACCTGAAGGATGCGTACTTTCACGTCTCGATCCTTCCTTGACACAGACCCTTCCTGTGGTTCGCGTTCGAGGGTCAGGCGTATCAGTACAAAGTCCTCCCTTTCGGCCTGTCCCTGTCTCCTCGCATCTTTATGAAGATCGCAGAGGCTGCCCTTGCCCCATTAAGGGAGGTGGGCATTCGCATTCTCAACTATCTCAACGACTGGCTAAACCTAGCTCACTCTCGAGACGTGTTATGCGCACACAGGGACCTGGTGCTCTCACACCTCAGCCAACTAGGGCTTCGGGTCAACTGGGAAAAGAGCAAGCTCCTCCCGGTTCAGAGCATCTCTTTTCTCGGTTTGGAGTTGGACTCGGTCTCCTTGACGGCGCGCCTTACGAACGAGCACGCCCAGTCGGTGCTGGCCTGTTTGAAGGCGTTCAAGCAGGGAACAGCGGTTCCACTGAAACTTTTTCAGAGGCTCCTGGGGCATATGGCATCCTCGACGGTGGCCACCCCGCTCGGGTTGATGCATATAATGCCACTTCAGCACTGGCTCCAGACTCGAGTCCTGAGACGGGCATGGTGCCACGGGACACACCGCGTGGCCATTACGTCGGTCTGTCACCGTCTTTTCAGCCCTAGGACCGACCTCTCGTTTCTACGAGCAGGTGTTCCTCTAGAACTGGTCTCCAGGTGCGTCGTGGTCACGACAGATGCCTCCAAAATGGGCTGGGGCGCTGTTTGCAATGGGCACGCAGCCGCCGGCCTCTGGACGGGTCCGCGACTGCATTGGCACATCAACTGCCTCGAGTTACTGGCAGTTCTGCTCGCCCTGCGGAGGTTCCGGCCGTTGATCCAGGGCAAGCACGTGTTAATTCAGACGGACAGCACGGCAGCGGTAGCATATGTTAACCGCCAAGGCGGTCTGCGCTCTCACTGTATGTCACAACTCGCCTGCCGTCTCCTCCTGCGGAGTCAGCAGCACTTCAAGTCGCTGCGAGCCACTCACATCCCGGGCAACCTCAACACTACAGCGGATGCGCTGTCACGGCGGGTTTCCCTCAGGGGAGAGTGGAGACTCCACCCTCAGGTGGTCCAGCTGATTTGGAGTCGATTTGGATGGGCACAGGTAGTCCCTGGATGGGACGCAGAAGACCTAAGCGGTCTACCACCCGCGGTGGTAGACACGATCACTCAGGCTAGGGCCCCCTCTATGAGGCGCCTGTATGCCTTTAAGTGGCGTCTATTCGCTAAGTGGTGTTCTTCCCGATGCGAAGACCCCCAGAGATGCGCAGTCGGATCAGTGCTTTCCTTCCTGCAGGAGAGGCTGGAAGGGAGGCTGTCCCCCTCCACCTTGAAGGTGTACGTTGCCGCCATAGCAGCACACCACGACGCAGTTGACGGTAAGTCCTTAGGGAAGCACGATCTGATCATCACGTTCCTAAGAGGCACCAGGTGGCTGAATCCCTCCAGACCGCACCTCGTTCCCACATGGGATCTCTCCGTAGTTCTTTAGGGTCTACAGAGAGCCCCCTTTGAGCCTTTGCAGTCAGCCGAGCATAAGGCACTCTCCTTGAAGACTGCCCTCCTGACTGCGCTCACTTCCATCAAGAGGGTAGGTGACCTGCAAGCATTCTCTGTCAGCGAAACGTGCCTGGAGTTCGGTCCGTGTTATTCTCACGTGATCCAGAGACCCCAACCGGGCTATGTGCCCAAGGTTCCCAACACCCCTTTTAGGGACCAGGTGGTGAACCTGCAAGCCCTGCCCCAGGAGGAGGCAGACCCAGCCCTGTCGTTGCTGTGTCTGGTGCATGCTTTACGCATCTATTTGGATCGCACGCAGAGCTTAAGAGTCTCTGAGCAGCTCTTTGTCTGCTTTGGTGCACAGCGGAAAGGAAGCGCTGTCTCCAAGCAGAGGATTGCCCACTGGCTCATTGACGCCATAACTATGGCATATCTCGCCCAAAACATGCCGCCCCCGGTAGGGCTACGAGCCCATTCTACCCGTGGTGTAGCGGCTTCTTGGGCCCTGGCCAGAGGTGCCTCTCTAACAGACATTTGCAGAGCAGCGGGCTTGGCAACACCCAACACCTTTGCAAGGTTCTACAACCTCCGGGTGGAACCGGTTTCATCCCCGGTAGTGGCACGCAACACAAGCGGATAAGCCCGGGATAGCTTGCCGGGTGTATCGCTTGCACATAGCGCCTTCCACCTCCTTTTGAGCTGAAGACATGCGCCGTTAATTCCCAGTAGTGTTCACAAACTTTGTTCCCTGGTTGACTTCCTCCGAGCCCTGTGGCAGTCGAGTTTTCGGAGAGACTCACTGCCGGCCCAGTACACGTGCTAAGAGCCCTGTTCTGGGGTAGGTGCTCCACATGTGGCGGTTCCCTGTAAGGCTAAACCCATGCGATCTATATCCTCCGCTAGTTCGTTTCCCTGCTGGCAAACTGCTTCTTCCTTGGGCAGAGCCCCTCTGCCCCAGTCTCCATGTTTGTAGTAACTCCTCCCCCATTGGGCAGGATCTACCTTGAAGGCTCTCCACATGGTTGGGAAGACCATGTGACATATTCTACATCGACACCAACGTCGAGTGAGTGACAGATAGGGAACATCATGGTTACTGGTGTAACCTCTGTTCCCTGATGGAGGGAACGAGACGTTGTGTCCCTCCTGCCACAACGCTGAACTACCCGCTGAAATGGCCGGACCTTATATCGGCTCCTCAGCATAAAACCTGAATGAGTGGTTGCATACCAGCTCCTTTTATACCCGTATGTCCGGGGGAGTGGCATGCAAATACCACTCGCCAATTTTCATTGGTCTTTTATCAAAGACCAGAGGTGTCTCGGGCTCCCAAGAGTGACCCCTAGTGTCACTACATCGACACCAACGTCTCGTTCCCTCCATCAGGGAACGGAGGTTACACCAGTAACCATGACGTTATCAAACCGCTTATTAAGAAGCCACAGCTTGATCCTAGAGAATTGGCTAATTACAGACCGATTTCAAATCTCCCATTTCTGCCAAAAAATATTAAAAATGGCAGTGTCCTCCCAAATATGTTCATTTATACAGAGAAATAGTATATATGAACAATTTCAGTCTGGATTTAGTCCCCATCACAGTACAGAGACTGCACTTATCAGAGTTATTAATGACTTGCTCTTATCATCTGATCGTGGCTGCATTTCTCTTCTAGTGCTTTTAGATTTTAGTGCTGCCTTCGACATGATAGATCATGACATTCTCTTGAATAGGCTGGAGAATTATGTTGGCATTTGTGGACTTGCATTAGCATGGTTTAGGTCCTATTTATCAGATGGCTACCACTTTGTATGTGTAAATGAGGAATTGTCAAATCAAACAAAAGTTAAGTATGGAGTGCCACAGGGAGTACAGTGACGCCATGTGAAGGGCAGACGTGTGAGAGACAGCTCTGCACACTTTGCTAATTTTTTATTATTATTTTCATGAAATAATCCAGTGAAATTCGATACACCCAGTTACACATTTACTGTTTGAGGTAAACATGGCAAAGATGTCAAAATCCTCAGGCTCTGGAGACAATAAAAGACACTTACGGGTTCAAGATGAAAGCCCAGACAGGCCTGTGGACCGGGGACTCGATTTGGATGGCGCGGCGGGAGAAGGAATCCAGCGTCAACTGTCCAACATGTCGGTGATGTTGACGAAGGTACTTGCGGACTTGGAGGATCTCGCTGTAATACGTCGAACGATTACGGCAATGGAAAAAAAATTCTCTGAGCTAGTCACAAGAGTGACAGATGTTGAAAAACGAATCGATTTTTTGGAGTCATCAGAGAGGGAATTAGCCGCTAATCCGGCCCGCGACCAAAGTTGATTTGGAACGTGTTCTTGAAAAGCTTGAAGATCTTGAGAATAGAAGCCGCAGGAATAACATTCGAATTGTTGGAATTCCTGAGCATGAGGAGGGCAGAGATATGGTGAAATTCCTAGAGGAGCCTTTCCCGAGTCTGCTCGACATAACAGGCCACAAGCTGTAAATCGAGCGAGCTAACAGAGTCCCAGCTCACAGATCTGCTGAGGGAGGAAGGCCCGGTCGATTCTGGCCACATTTTTGAGATCATCCAGTAAAGATCTCATGTTGTGCCAGGCGAGGAGCAAAGGAATGCTTTCTTGGAGAAATTACAATATTTTCTTGTTCCCGGACTTTGCGAACTCGACAAGAGAGAAACGCAATCAGTTTAGGGAATGCAAGAAACTCTTACATCAGCGGAAGATCACTTTTGCTCTGATGTTTCCAGCCAAACTGAGAATAAACACCAAGGATGGCAGCAAAGTATTCACATGTCCCAATCAGGCAATGTCTTTTATTGAAACAATGGGCGAGTAACCATTGGGTGTTTTTCTTGTGAGTTGATTGACTCACTGTACATACTTTGGCTTTTGGTGGAAGCTGGGCACCATTTTTGTGTCCTTTTGCGTTGGCTCCACCGAGTGGTTGGAGTTTGTTTTGTTTTGTGGATTAACACTTTTGCTTAAAGAAACTTCTGCATTTACAGAAGATCACTTTTACAATGAATGGATGACCGCAAAATATCTACATGCCCACACAAAGGATGTATTTTATAAAGTTGGCGGACTGTGTAAATCATGGGATATACGTTTATGCGGCCTCTGAGTGAATTGACTCTTGACCATCTGAGGAACCGGGATGCGTGTTTCATTTCCTTTTGTGCTGGTTACCCCTAGTGGTTGGAGCTTGTTTTGTTAAATAACATTACTTCGGGACAGTTATGGTTGAATCTGTCAGTTCCTTGTGCTTATGCCTCCTGTTGGCTGGAGTATGATTTGTGGAGTATTTTCGTGGGACATTGGAATGATTATGTCATTTGCTGTACTCATCAGCTGGCTCACTGAAGATTCGTTTGTCTGACCGAGGAAACTGAATGGCTTTATATCGGCTGGAATTTGATTTGTGAAGGAATACACCTTTGAGACAGAAAAATATTTGATGTTATGTAATTTTGCCTTACAAATTTGTGAGGCAAAATTTAGCAATCCGATGGCAAAGTTGTCGCGGGGGCTCTCGTAGGCGCACATGGACTCTTTGAGTTTAAAGGGATGGACACCGGTTGGCGCTGTCGTGCACACGGTTAATGCGCAAGTTTTTATTTTTTCTGTTTGTTTGGTTCTGGTGGAAATAATGTTGGAATGTGGTCGTTATAATTTTATTTTTGACACACAGTCTATTTTTTCTAATATGTCAAAATGTCAAAAGTAAATAGGAGTGGATTGTCTCTCTCCACGTGGAAAGTGAATGGGTTGGGGCACCCCATAAAAAGAAGGAAGGTTATTTCGTTTCTTAAACGTAAGAAATATGATATAGTGCTTCTTCAAGAAACACATCTTTCCCCACAGGAAGCTGAAAAATTGGGAAGATATGGGGTGGGCATGTTTTCTTTAGTGCTGGCTCAAGAAAGAGCAGGGGAGTCATTACACTGATAAGTAAGCATCTACAATTCAAATGTCTCAAACAGATTAACCCTCTGGGGTCGACGGACACGTCAGCGCGTCCTGTTGGATTTGTTCCTCATAACAGCGGAAACAACTTAAAATACTCTGTCATTTTTGGGCATACACATAAGTGTAAGATATCATTAGAGACTATAAAGGGTCTACTTTTATTTGTGTACACTCACAATAATAACAAAACCTTGTGCTTTTGTAAAATAAAGAAAATAAACAGGGTGTGCTTTGAGCCGTCTCTGTCTCCACGAGCATCTTTCTGAAACACGTCAAGAAAATGAACTGAAACTCAGCGAATATTTATCACAAAAACATGAAACATATGTCTAAAGAAAGCTTAAAATGTCTACTTTTAAATAAATAATTCAAATTTAAAACAAATATTCTCCTGCAATATATTCTGTGTGAAACAAAAAGCGATGTACAGTTTCTCCTGGCTCAGCTAATTATCAGCTATTAATTGTCCTGGAGGGAGGGAAGCTCACCTCCAATGATGTGTCTGGCAGTTCGCACCACCCTTTGCAGGGCTTTGCGGTTGTGGGCGGTGCTATTGCCGTACCAAGCGGAGATGCAGCCAGTGTGATCACATTATCCCTAATGTGATCACACCCACCAGCAGAGCGCGCTATTCATACGGTAATGTGCTGAGACGATCAATGCAAATGGTAAACGCCCCCAACAATGCCTTAAAAAACATCAAGTTCATTCACTTTTCTGTGCGTTTGGAAGATGGCACGCTACACAGGTGAGGAAGCACCTGTATAGTGACGAAGAGTTCACATTTTCCTCAGAAGAAGAGCAGGAATCCGATGAGGAACGTTTGAATTTGAAGAGCAAATTGATCTAGCCGAGGATACAATTTCGGATGAGTAAGTCTTTACTTATATTAGTTGACATGCTATTTTATTTAAACATGTACATATTTTACTAGTTGGACTATTTCCAGACTTGCCAGCCAGTATTCAGAGTATTGAAATTTGAAATATGTCCTAATAGGCAAGTTTTAGTTACATTTAAATGTTGTTTCGGCTAAATGTGTAAATATGCCCATATTAGAATATCAGCATATTAGAATGATTTTTGAAGGATCATGTGACACTGAAGACTGCAGTAATGATGCTGAAAATTCAGCTTTGATCACAGGAATAAATTGCATTTGACAATATATTCAAATAGAAAAGTTTTTTTAAATTGTAAAAATATTTCACAATATCACTGTTTTTGCTGTATCAAATAAATGCAGCCTTGGTGAGCAGAAGAGACTTTTTTTAAAAACATTAAAAAATCTTACAGATCTAAAACTTTTAAACGGTAGTGTAGGTTTTTAAGTAAAGCCTTTATGTAAAGAAAATGTATAGTCAGATTACTTTTAACTTAAACTACAAACAATACATTCAGTCATTAAGTCTCCTCACATTCATTCTCTCACAGGGGAGGGATCTTTGTCTCCTCAGGTGTGAATCACATCAATATTCATGATCATCCACGCCTCCTCGCATATGGCCTTTCTAACACTAAAAGTGTCTTACAAAAGTTAAATGACTATATTATTTTGTATGAATGAGTGATCAGGATGGTTTTCACATCAGTTTGTAGCAAAAACTCTAGGCTGTCCTCAAAAGTCTTGTGAACAAATGTTTAGTATGTGTTATATGGCCTTATTTCAGTGACTTAAAAATTTTGTCTTTTCAAAAACCATGCATAAACGTTATTTTCTCAAAAAAACAAATATGTACATGTTGTTCACATATTATTGTAGCCCAGTTTGTGCTGAATACAGCGTTATCAGACTTTAGCCATTAATATGTTTTTAAGCAACTGAAAAAAGCACAAATGTCAAGGCATGTCAAAACTTCTCCAGGGCCCAAAACACCCTCAGACCCCAGAGGGTTAAAGATAAATTAGGAAGAGTCATTATTGTTTTAGCAGAAATTCAGGGGCATAGGTTGATTTTGGCAAATATTTATGCACCTAACACTAACGATCAGGGCTTTTTTTTAGATCTTGAAGGGGTTGTTACAAACCGCTGGCACCCCTCAAGATATAATATTGGGAGGAGACTTTAATCTTTTGATGGACTCAGTCCTTGATCATAGTGAAGCAAAAGTGTGTAAGCCCCCTAGAGTAACATTGACGTTTCACAGGATGTGTAAAAATCTTGGTTTTACAGATATTTGGAGACTTTTGAACCCATCTGGGAGGGACTACACATTCTTTTCATCAGTCCATAAGATTTATTCTAGAATAGATGATGTTGTTTGAAAGTATATATACATACATATATATATATATATATATATATATATATATATATATATATATATATATATATATATATATTTATTTATTTTTGTTCTTGTATTTTTTAATGTTCTAATTGTTGGTGACCACTGTAGTGTGTGTTTGTGTCGGGTGGAGGAATGTTCTGGGGGAGGGGTTTAATGTATATAATTGATTCCATATTTTATGTTATGTTTGTATGATTTATGTATGGAATAAAAAAAAAAACTGTTAATAACAATGAAAAAGTAGGCCTCCTGAACAAAGAGAGGCCTACTTTAAGACTAGCCTACAATTAATGACTTTATCACAAATGGAACTGGTATGCAATCACTCATTCAGATTTTCTCTTCGGAACCGAGCAGTTGTATTCAGTGCACTGAATTCAATTCCCTCCAAAGATGCACCTCAAAACTGCTGGATTTACGGCACATTTCAGTGGCTTCTCCCCCTCTGTACCCGTTGAGTGCAGAGAACGCCCCTGGGCACTTCGGCAGAGTGAAAATAAGAGAGTATATTCTAAAAGAGTATATTTTCATTCACAAATAGAGCGGCACACACACGGAACATCTTTTTAAAGATGCCTTTCCGTTTGTGTGTTATTCCTGGTTGCGGTCATTATCTCTCTGCTTCTGATGGCCAAGATTGCTGTCTTATGTGTCTGGGCACTGCCCACGTGGAGACATCATTCATGGATGAGTCATGTCCTCATTGCGAGAACATGACCATGGCAACGTTGCGGTCATGGCTTGCTTTCGTAAGAATACATGTAATATATACCGGTCCTTCTACCTACGGGATTGAGGCCGCGTCGGTTAGCACTGGGGGGCGATTTGGGGACATCAATGGGACCACCTCCGCCGGGTATCCGGACCTCCCATGGACCTCCCATTCCCCAGCACGCTTGCTTGCCCCGATCGGGCTCTCGCATGAGACCACCGGCTCGTCTCGCAAGTTCAACTTCTCGGTCAGAGCTCGGGAAGATGATGAGTTATCGAGCGCAGCATCGGAGAGCGGGCTCATCCAGTCTGACGCAGAGGCTTCGGCTGGGCTTACTCCTTCGGGAACGGTCGCCCAGTTTCACGCTGACGCAGAAATGACGGACATGCTTTCTCAGGCGGCCGCGAGCGTCGGGCTTGACGATTGGTTCCTGGGCTCGGGGCGTGGCCGTGGGCGCCCCCGTTCCTTTCTTCCCGGAAGTGCATGAGGAGCTAACAAGATCGTGGGAGGCAACTTTTACTGCCCGGTCCCAGTCTTTCAGCTCCCCCGCTCTCACTACCCTCGATGGTGGAGCAGCCAGGGGGTATTCGGTGATCCCCCAGGTGGATAAGGCGCTCGCGGTGCACTTGTGTCTGCAGAGCGCCACCACCTGGCACGGGTGTGGAAGCTCACATCCAGGGCCTGTAGGTTTACGTCATCCCTGATGACTGTGGCCTGCGGTGCCGCTGGACAAGCCATCTCCACCCTGCATGCCATGGCTCTCCTGCAAGTACACCAAGCCAAGGTACTAAAAGAACTGCACGAGGGTAGTTCTGACCCAGGAATGATGCAGGAACTGCGCTCGGCGACCGACCTCGCTCTCCGGGCGATGAAGGTCATGGGCAGTCTCTCAGGCAGGCGATGTCCACCCTGGTGGTCCAGGAGCGCCACCTTTGGCTCAACTTGGTCGAGATGGGAGAGGCGGACAAGGCACGGTTCCTTGATGCCCCCATTTCCCAGGTTGGCTTGTTTGGCGACGCCGTCGAGGACTTTGCCCAGCAGTTCTCGGCGGTGAAGTAGCAGACGGATGCCTTACAACATATCCTGCCCTGGCGCAGCTTAAGACCCCGCACCCTGTCTGCTCATTGGCAAGAGAGTCCTCCTGCCGCTCCTGTGGCCTGGCTGTGGTGTGGTGTCCTCCACAGGAAGCAGACACCACCCGTCTCACGGCTGGCCGCTAAGAACCCGAGGAAGGCTTCGTAGCGTCCCTGAGATGGGCGACCCAGGCGAGGAGACCCACTTCTCTGGGGCTGGTCGACAGACCACTCCATCCCCCGGTGGAGGGCCGGGAGGAGAATCTTTTGTCGCCACATGCCCAGGAGTCTGCGGCACCCAAAAACCTGGCAAAAGAATGGTTCCCTTGTCTCCAGGGTCACATATCCGGTGCACACGGCCGTTGTCACGACCACTGTCCACTGTCCCATTTTGGCAGGTATGGTGCTCCAGCGGTGGACCCCCCGCCCCTGTGCGCCCAGCTGTGGCACAAACACGCCCACACGGGATTGGTTCCAGTGGACTAAGGGGATGAGATTCCTCCTCCCCCCTCCTCGGCCAATCTTATGGTGGGCGGCAGGAGCCAGGTAAGTGCTTTGATGTCCCTTGATTCAGCTCTACCCTGCCGCGAGGCCCCAACCACCGGTACGTCTGATGTGATCATTCCCTTGGTCCCCTTCGCCCGGAGTTTGGGCGCATGGCTCGCACTTTCCAACCTGTCGCGATGGCTGACCTGGACCGTCCAACTCGGCTACGCGATTCAGTACGCCGCTTCATGCGGAAATCGCTTCCCTTCTGTGCAAGGGCGTGATAGAGCCTGTCCCTCCAGCCGAGACGAAGAAAGGGTTCTACAGCCCTTACTTCATCGTACTGAAGAAAGGCGGTAGGTTGCGACCAATCCTGGACCTGCGAGTACTGAATCGGGCTTTACACAGACTCCCATCCAAGATGCTGACGCAAAAACGCACTCTAACAAGCGTCCGGCATCAAGATTGGTTCGCAGTGGTAGACCTGAAGGAAGCATACTGCCACGTCTTGGTCTTACCTCGACACAGACCCTTCCTGCGGTTTGCCTTCGAAGGCCAGGCGTACCAGTACAAGGTCCTCTCCTTCGGCCTGTCCTTGTCCCCTCGCATCTTCACGAAGGTCACAGAGGCAGCCCTTGCCCCGCTAAGGGAAGTGGGCGTCCGCATCCTCAACTATCTCGACGACTGGCTAATCGTAGCTCACTCTCGAGAGTTGCTGTGCGCACACAGGGACCTCGCACTCCGGCATCTCAGCCGACTGGGGCTTCGGGTCAACTGGGAAAAGAGCAAGCTCTCCCCGGTTCAGAGCATCTCTTTTCTAGGTTTGGAGTTGGACTCAGTCTCTATGACAGCGTGCCTCACGAACGAGATGCGCAGTCGGTGCTGAACTGTCTGAAGATGTTCAGACAGCGGTTCCACTGAAAAAAATTTCAGAGGCTCTTGGGGCATATGGCATCCTCAGTGGTGGCCACACCGCTCAGGTTGATGCATATGAGACCGCTTCAGCACTGGCTTCAGACTTGAGTCCTGAGATGGGCATGGCACCGCGGGACACATCGCGTGACCATCACGCTTATCTGTTGCCGCCTCTTCAGCCCTTGGACTGACCTTGCATTTCTATGGGCAGGGGTTCCCCTAGAGCAGGTCTCCAGGTGCGTCATGGTTACAACAGACACCTCCAAGACGGGCTGGGGCGCCGGATGCAGTGCTCCTGGACTGGCTCACGGCTGCTTTGGCACATCAACTGCATAGAGTTGTTGGCAGTACTGCTCGCCCTGCGGAGGTTCCGGCCATTGATCCAGGGCAAGCATGTGTTGGTCCGGACGGACAACACAGCGACAGTAGCGTATATCAACCATCAAGGTGGTCTACGCTCCCGTTGCATGTCACAATTCACCTGCCGTCTCCTCCTCTGGAGTCAGCAGCGCCTCAAGTCGCTATGAGCCACTCACATCCCGGGCGAACTCAACACCGCAGTGGATGCGCTGTCACGTCAGTTTACCCTCAGGGGAGGGTGGAGACTCCACCCTCAGGTGGTCCAGCTGATTTAGAGTCGATTCGGTCGAGCACAGGTAGACCTGTTTGTTTCCTGGGAATCCTCCCACTGCCCGCTTTGGTATGCCCTGACCAAGGCACCCCTCAGTATAGATGCGCTGGCACACAGCTGGCCCCCTGGACTATGCAAATATGCGTTTCCCCCAGTGAGCCTACTTGCACAGACCCTGTGCAAGGTCAGGGAGGGCGAGGAGCAGGTCATCCTAGTAGCAACCTACTGGCCCACCCAGACGTGGTTCTCGAATCTCACACTCCTCGCGACAGCCCCCCCCCCCCCGACGAATTCCCCTGAGGAAGGACCTTCTTTCTCAGGGCTGGGGCACCATCTGGCACCCGTGACCAGACCTCTGGAATCTCCACATCTGGCCCCTGGACGGGACGTGGAAGACCTAAGTGGCCTACCACCCATGGTGGTAGACACAATCACTCAGGCTAGGGCTCCCTTTACAAGGTGCTTGTATGCCTTGAAGTGGCGTCTGTTTGCTATGTGGTATTCTTCCCGATGCGAAGACCCCCAGAGATGCGCAGTCGGATCGGTGCTTTCCTTCCTGCAGGAGAGGCTGGAGGGGCGGCTGTCCCCCTCCACCTTGAAGGTGTATGTAGCCGCTATTTTGGCTCATCACGATGCAGTAGATGGTAAGTACTTGGGGAAGCACGACTTTATAATCAGGTTCCTGAGAGGCACTAGGAGGTTGAATCCCTCCAGACCGTGCCTCGTCCCCTTGTGGGACCTCTCTGTAGTCCTTCGGGGTCTACAGGGAGCTCCCTTTGAGCCCTTGGAGTCAGCTGAGCTTAAGGCACTCTCTTTGAAGACTGCCCTCCTGGCTTCGCTCACTTCCATCAAAAGGGTAGGGGACCTGCAGGTGTTCTCTGTCAGCGAATCGTGCCTGGATTTCGGTCCGGGTTACTCTCACGTGATCCTGAGTCCCGACCGGGCTATGTACCCAAGGTTCCCACAACCCCTTTTAGAGACCAGGTGGTGAGCCTGCATGCGCTGCCCCAGGAGGAGGCAGACCCAGCCTTGGCGTTGCTGTGTCCAGTGCGAGCTTTACACATCTATTTGGATCGCACGCAGAGCCTTAGAAGCTCCGAGCAGCTCTTTGTCTGCTTTGGTGGACAGCGGAAAGGAAGCACTGTCTCCAAACAGAGGACCACCCACTAGGTCATTGACGCCATCACGATGGCATTTCAGACTCAGGATGTGCCACCCCGTGCGGGGTTACTCTACCAGGAGTGTGGTGGCCTCCTGGGCCCTGGCCAGTGGTGCCTCTTTGGCAGACATCTGCAGAGCAGCGGGCTGGGCAACACCCAACACCTTTGAGAGGTTCTACAGTCTCCAGGTTGAGCCGGTCTCATCCCGTGTATTGGCAGGCACGAGCAGGTAAGTTCCGGGACAGCTGGCCTAATGAGCTAATGAACCCCTGTACTGAGGTAGGTGCTCCACATGTGCTGGTTCCCCAAAGGCGACGCCATGTGATATATTCCGCAAAATCGTTTCCCTGTCGGCAAACTGCGTCTTCCTTGGGCAGAGGCCCCTCATAAGAGTGTTGGTGGAGGTTACGTGATGGCCTGGTGTGCTGGCTACGAGGCACACAGCGGTCTGCCCATCACACACCACCAGTTCACGTAACACAGTTCAGATAGTTGTGCTGTTTTGTATAGGGACCCCTAGTGTCACTACATCGACACAGCGTCGAGTGAGTGACAGATAGGGAATATCCTGGTTACTTTCGCAACCTCCGTTCCCTGATGGAGGGAACGAGACATTGTGTCCCTCTTGCCACAACACGGAACTACCCGCTGAAATGGCTGGGACCTGGTCTCAGCTCCTCAGCACAAAACCTGAATGAGTGGTTGCATACCAGCTCCTTTTATACCCGTATGTCCGGGGGAGTGGCATGCAAATTCCACTTGCCAATTCTCATTGACCTTTTTTAAAAGAAGCAGAGGTGTTTGGGGCTCCCAAGAGTGACCCCTAGTGTCACTACATCGAAACAATGTTGAGTGAGTGACAAATAGATAGGGAATGTCCTGGTTAGTTTCGTAACCTCGTTCCCTGATGGAGGGAACGAGACATCGTGTCCCTCTTGCCACAACGCTGAACTACCCGCTGAAATGGCCGGGACCTGGTCTCGGCTCTTCAGCACAAAACCTGAATGAGTGGTTGCATACCAGCTCCTTTTATACCCGTATGTCTGGGGGAGTGGCATGCAAATTCCACTCACCAATTCTCATTGGCCTTTTTTCTAAAAAGCAGAGGTGTTTGGGGCTCCCAAGAGTGACCCCTAGTGTCATTACATCAACACAACGTCTCGTTCCCTCCATCAGAAAGTAACCAGGACGTTAATTTAATGCTCATGGAAAAGATGTGTTTTTAGCCGTTTTTTGAAGACAGAAAGTGAGTCAGCTTCACGAATGGAGTTGGGAAGGTCATTCCACCAACGTGGTATGATGAAGCCGAAAGTCCGGGAAAGTGTTTTGGTGCCTCTTTGTGTTGGTACAAAAAGGTGACATTCCTTAGCCGACCGCAGGCTTCTAGTGGGCGCGTAGCTCTGCAGAAATGATTTTAGGTATGCTGCAGCAGACCTAGTGACTGTTCTCTATGCCAGCATCAGAGCCTTTAATTTGATATGTGCATGTGATGTGGCTTGGACACCTCACCTCTCCAGGCTACCTTCAAGGACCTACTTGGGAGATAGGAATTAAACCAGTCAAGCACAGTTCCTGTGATGCCCAGCGAAGAGAGGGTGGAGAGTAAGATCTGACGGTTGACTGTGTCAAAGGCTGCAGAAAAGTCCAGCAGAATCAGGAGGGATGGTCTGGATTCAGCTTTTGCCTGTCTTAGCGACTCGGTGACAGACAGCAGGGCAGTCTCAGTGGAGTGTCCACTTTTGAAGCCTGACTGATTGTCATCCAGTAGCTTGTTCTGTGAAAGATAGGCAGAGATTTTATTGAAAACTGCCCTTTCAAGTTTTTTTGCCATGAAAGGGATGAGAGAGATCGGTCTGTAGTGTTCTACTTGTGTGGGGTTAAGTGCACTTTTTTAAGCAGCAGGGGTTACTCGAGCCTGCTTAAATGTAGTCGGAAAAATGCCTGTAAGTAGAGATGTGTTAATTATGTGTGTGAGTGCAGGTAGGCTGGACGGAGAGATGGCCTGCAGAAGGTGAGAAGGAATGGGGTCAAGGGAACAGATGGTGGGTTGGTTGGAGAGGAGAAGTTTAGAGACCTCAGTGTCAGTCAGAGGAGGGAACATAGAGACAGAAGAGTTGCATACAGGAGGCGGGTGTTTGACGGGGTGTGGCGCTGAGAATGTATTGCTGATGGTTGTAACCTTATTAGTAAAAAATGTGGCAAAGACATCTGCTGTCAGTGATGTGTCTGGTGGTGGAGGATGAGGGCAGAGAAGTGTGTTGAATGTTCTAAACAAGCTGCGAGTGTCTGTGGTGCTGTTGATCTTGTTCTGGTAATAGGACGTTTTTGCAGATTTAACATTATCTGAAAAAGTTGCAAGCAGAGACTGATACTTACCTAGATCAGCTGGATCTTTAGATTTCCGCCATCTCCTCTCAGCTGCCCTGAGGTCAGTCCGATGTTCACGAAGGACATCAGAGAGCCAGGGGCTGGGCGGTGTCATATGTGCTGGCCTAGAGGAGAGAGGACAGATGCTGTCTAGACAGGTTGTTAAAGTAGAGGTTAGTGTGTCTGTGGCAGCGTTTACATCCAGGGTGGAAGATACATTTTGTGTGGGAAGAGAGGTAGAGACAGCAGTGGAAAGGTGAGAGGGTGAAAGAGAACGGAGGATATGGTGAAAGGAAACCAAAGGTGGAGTCTGTTTTAATGTAGTTAGGAGAGTCATTTTGAATTGAACGAAGTAGTGATCAGAGACATGTAAAGGAGTAACAAGAATATTTGAGTCAGTACAGTTACATGTAAAAATGAGGTCCAGCTGGTTGCCCGATCTGTGAGTTGCTGTGGTGTGTAGTCTTTCCAAGTCAAATGAGGCCAGAAGAGCATTAAGTTCAGTGGCCTGGGGCTTGTCTTGGTGTATGTTGAAATCACCAAGAACCACAAGTGGCCTACCATCCTCTGGGAAGGAGGACAGCAGGACATCCAACTCCTCGAGAAAGTTTGTCAGCTGACCTGGAGGGTGATAGATGACAACAACATGTGTTTTTGTGGGTTGCATTGTAGTAATAGCATGGAATTCAAAAGTAGTATTGTTACATAGAGAGGAGTGTGGTGAAAAAGTCCAGTTGTTTGGAATGAGCAAACCTGTTCCCCCACCCCTCTCACACCCCTGTGTCGAGGGGTGTGAGAGAAGGAGAAGTTGTTGGAGAGAGCAGCAGTTTTTGCTGTTTCCTCTGGACATATCCATGTTTCTGTCAGTGCCAGGATGCTGAGGGTGGACAGTGTGGCGAAGTTCACAGCTGACTGGCAGTTCCAGAGTCCCACTGAGAAAGAGAGCTGAAGTGCAAAGTGGCCGTAGGTTGTGTGGGTTGCGTTTTGCCTTGCATCTATATCATGTAAATGGTCTGTAACAGATGTGCTTGAAGGCATATGTTATTTGTGAAGTAGACATGTTAATATGTAGAAGGAAAATAAGAAAATGGATACAATTAAAAGATACTTAAGTGCTATGGTGAGTGGCGCCTTGTCGTGTCCTTGCTCAGTGGACTTGCACAGGTAGACTCGCTGGTCTTCACACAAGGAGGGCTTTACATGAGGGCTACCACTTCCGCTGCCGCGTCAGCATTCGCGTCAAATATATACACGATGCTAATGAGCCGTTCAGTGAAAAAAGCAGGACATGTCTTAATGCTACTTAGCACAACAAAGCTAGTCATGTGGGCAACCGAAACCAAGTGTCGAGCGAGGTGACAATCATGGGAACAAATGCGACTTCAGTACACCGCAAATAAATTATGCTACACTTTAGCAATAAATAATACTCTAAAACAAGTGAAACACTGTTTATAGGCACTAAAAACAAATGATAGTTTTACACACTGGACAAACAACTGCAAATCTATCAGTGAATTACCCTGGGACAAGTCAAAACAATGTAGCACACACACACACCCACACACGTTTAAGCGACCCGAGTTCAACACAGTAAACAAACAGCACAAGTCTAGCAATGAATACTACTCTACAACAAAGTAAAACAATGAAATAAAGACATTTACATGCAACTGCAGACTCCTGTAGAAAGATCGCTTCCCCTGTAGAGAAGTAATGTGTAGGGCTTTACTGGTTATTTAGATCAGTGTTACTATCAGAAATAATTGATAATTATTTCTTTAGATATTAATTAATATTTAAATTAATTAATTGAATCTAACTCATTAAAACCTCATATGGGGCTCCAGTAAATGTAGTGTGCTACGTTTAGGAGCGGGCTTGTTTATTAGCAATAATTAATAATTATCAAAGATAATTATTAATTATTAAAATCAATAGAACATTGATGAGAATCAATGTTAGCTTTTTTAATCCTTTAAATCAACAATTATCAAAGATAATCACCAATCATTAACATCGATTAAACATTTATTAAAATTAACACTAGCTTATTGATCATTCAAATTCAACAATCATCAAAGATAATTATCAATTATCAAAAATCAATAGAATATTAATAAGGATTAATATTGATGGGGCACCACCCTGGAATCAGGGACTAATAACCAGATAGTATAACAGTCTCAATATTAGATTGTTTTCTTAGGAAAATCGACATCCGAAGAATATCGATTTTCGGGAAAAAAAACAATGAATGAAGGCTTGAATCTGAGCACTGACATCCCGTCAGCATGACACAGGTGTATGCAAAACAAACCAAAACACTTCTCTTTGTAATATAACAAAGTTTATTTATGCAGTAATATCAATTAATAATTAACACAATGCAGTCAATAAACTTCCGAATTACAACTACAAACTAAACAGTGATATGATTAGAAATGGAAATCAAAATAATCCTATAACACATGAGGGTGTGTGTGTGTGTGTGTAAGGAGGGACGCGCACAAAATGGCGGACGTGACTCTCGTGGAGAGTATGTCATGTGAGACTTCCGGCCAGAGAATATGGCTGCAAATGTGGGCAGAGAGAAACCAGTCAATGGTGTCTATCAGTTACCGTGTGTATCCGCTTGTACAATAGCTTAGGGACAAAGCTGAGCTTTATCACGAAGCTATCTACTAGCCAAAAATTTATGCAAGAATGTTTGTGAGGGGTCGCGTGTGTGTGTGTGGTTAGTATGAGAGAGAGAGAGAAAATTAAGTGACGGCCCCAAAGCCGGTTTCACGATCGTGGGAGAGAAAGCAGCTGTTAGTTTATCACTCAGAGACGTGGTGGACGGCTCGTAAACCGTCCCGTGGTCTTTGATTCTTTAATGGATAAACTCAGTTTGCCGGTCTCACCCGCGATGGCGGAAATGCTGTGGTTGGACTACAATACAGCAAAATCTAATTCATGATAATTAATACCCTGAGTATTAATCGCAATGAGCGGACACGGCGGTCCATAAACTGTACAAGCAATAACATTGATACACAAGAATAACACACTATAATATTCTATCTCTGCCCAGACGTAAACCTCTTACTTGAATTGTATGAGGACGTAGAATGTGTGTTCATCCGTCCTTTAACTCCGACTCGGTTCCTTGAGGCTCCGGTGATGACGGGAGGCCATTTCCTCGCTCTGTCGGCGGGCGGTACGGCTGCTGATTCTCGGCGGGCTGGCGGAGAAATCAGCGAAGTCGACTTGATTGAAGATGGAAGAGAAATCTTTTCTTTCTTCACTTCTGCAGGCAAACGGATGAAGATGCGGATTGCTCAGCGATCTCCTTCGGATCCGTTAGAGTGTTCGGTGGAACACAGAGTAATCTCAACTCGTCCAGCGAGATGGAGATTGTATGGCCACAGTTTCAAGTCATACGTTACTTCCTTGTGCCACGAGGCTACACCTGAGAGCAGCGATGAGCTGTGTCTATGCACGGTGAGCAAAGTTGCTGGAAGCGAATCCCGGAAGCATTTCAGAGGTATTTCTACTCCTGATGATGTCATGGTTGAGGTGCGTTCTGACGTGCCTCATCCAATAGGAGTTGAGAGTTCGAGTGAGCAAGGCTTCATGGGATTTGTAGTCTGTTTTGGTCTCCCTATGTTTGATTTTGGTGCGATTTTTATCAGTAAAATTTATGACTTGGTATGTGGGCCTGAGTTAGGTTTTATGACTGTGTTAGGCCTGACTTTGTCTTCTATCTGAATACATGAGGCCCAACAAATGTATGGACTAACTGGACAATTTATGCCTGAAACACAATATTATTATAATAATATTATTTTCTTGTATGTTGAACTGTTGTACTAAAGCAAAATTGCACTCACAATTGCGCTGATAGTCTGAATATCTGTACACCTAAATCACAGCACTCTTGCTTGTGTGATTTTGCTTAACCCTTGTGCACTGTTTGGCCATTTTTGACCAAAATCAATTTTGTTTCTTTAATACAAATGGTCAGTGGCGTGCCGTGCATTTTAAGTCTAAGCCTTCAGTGTGATTCATGCCATTAAGAAAACACAGCTTCACAATGAATAAGACACTGTATGCCTTTGGGCATCATACATTATGTCACAGCTAACTAATAATACCAATTGACATTTTAAAAACTCGTCCACGCACGAAAACCAGAACTTGAAATGACACTTAATGCACAAGAAAGCCTAATTTTAACTACAGCATGACTGTTTCCCGAACAGACATTCAAAAATCATAATTTTTTCATATGAATCTACCAAGGAGGTCTATAATACCTGGAAAAATCTATCTAATAATATTTGCGATTTAAATGTTGCTTGCAATAAATTGTTTCATCAGGGTACACGGTTATGCTGTGTTCCATTCAAGTTGGATGTGAGATATTCCTACTTGATATCTCCGATCATAAATGCATTCCATTCCCCGATATTCGGAACTGCAACGCTCCCGTTAGCTTAGCAGGGGTTTGACTCTCATTAGAAATGTCTCCTAGCAACCCAACTGATAAACAATGCTGCAGTGCTAGCATTTGTGCTACAGGTGTACGATTATCAAAAGAGATAAAGTTTTATACACCTGTTTCTGCAGGCGTTTGTTAAACAAGCTTGTAATGTGGAAAAAAACTCATTTATCGATATTACTTAATAAAGTGAATGTTTATCACTTACTTTATATATATCTCCCTGAGAGTCGACATGATTTTGTGACATCATGCTCCTGCATCTCGGCGAAATCAGTGTTGAAAATTTCTGCACGAGCCTACAAGTTGTAATTCTGACTTCAAGATGCATCCATTGCACTATTCCTAGTAGGAAGTTGTAAAATCCGACTTTACGAGTTGAATGGAACGCAGCACTACTTTTCAAAACTTTGATCCGACACTGAATGCTCAAGCAGCCTAATTTACACTTAGAAAACTCCTGATGTTGCTATAACAGTGCAGTACTTACCAATTTGCTTGAAGTGAAAATCAGTCCTCCTTTCCTGATTAATAAATTAAGCAATCACACGGTCATGCAGAACATCTCGTGTTTTTAAATCCATAAGGATCTCTTTCTCAACAGCAATACCAGCAGTGATGACAGCAGACTCGTCAGCAAGATCTCGCGCTCTTCACTTTCAAATTATGCACATCACTTAAAGCGTGATTGCGTCACTCAAGGCCAGCTAGAAGGCCTCGACCGGGACATATCCTAAAGATCACACCCACCAAGAACAAATAAATCAATCTGATTGGCTGATAAATCTGACAATCTGACTTTAGTTGCTCATTAATTTGCACTGTTGAGGGATTCTGAAGAAATTCTGAAGGTCTGAGGGGGTGGAGCTCAGACTCACACGCTGCTTCGGGCACGCGATTTGTGAAACAGTTGTCACACTTTGCTTGTAAGCATCAAGGAATCAATTCTGACTGGATAAACTTTTAGTTTTTCTCTATTTGTTTGTAGATTAATTAAGAGTGGAAAGCGATTAAAAATACATAGGCAAAAAGGTGATTGAGAATGAAAGGATGAAAAATATTTATTTATTTGGCATGTTAGGCCAGCAGAGAAGGCTATGCTGGCCCTGAGAAATCGCCACTGCAAATGGTATTCTCAGCTGAGTGGCTCTAGACTTGGTTACTTTTCCTACATTTGCCATCTGAACACACACAAAAAAAAGGCTGTGTGACAATTTTTTTTTTTTCAAATATAAACATCACAATGCAGAACACACACACACACACACACACACACACACACACACAAACACACACACAAATTCATCAGTTAGTGGATCTCTGCAGCCAGGTTATTTTTGTTATGATCAGATTTTCAAGTCATGTAATTGTTCTTTTATTGCACCAGATGGCAGCAATCTTCCACCAATCCATGACATTGTTATATTTTCTTTATGCTTCAACTAACAGAAGTTTTGACTGAAGTGAAATAAACATAAATTTGCTTATTTTCATATGCAAATTAATGGTGTAATTGAGAAACTTAAAGGTAGATAAGATCTAAATAGCATAAAATTCCCCGAAAAATGCACAACTTTAGTTTTTTTACTTTTTTGAAGTCAGTGTTATTAAATTTCTTTCATAAAATAAAAATAAATTGCACATGTATTATTTTTTTATTAAATAACACACCTCAACACAGGTGTGAGTCTAAAACAAATACGGATTGAATAAACATTTCTAATTCCTAATTTCAATGGCAAATCAGCACACGCTAATTAATATTTATGAGCTCAGCTCATAATCTGTCCATCTTAACCCTGCCCACTCACTCTTCTGGCACCACCTACATATACCTACAGTTTACCCTCATATATACAGTAAGAACAGAGTTTGTTTCTGTGCGGGTGACAAGAGATGCTTATATAATATACTATCTTTTCAGCCTCGTTTCTAAAAATAGTCTTTGTTTCTATCTCTCCTCAGCTGATGAAATCTGTGTGTTTCTCTCCTTTAATGAGGTTTGCTCATCCTGCAGGTCTTTACAGTGTGATCCACTGAGCGTCTGTAAATCTGAGCTGTTTACCGCTCGAGCAGGGTAAATTACTGCCATGCAAATCAAATCAAGTGCTGCTCAAGTATAGATGCTCCAACTGAAGGTGCTGCAGGAAGAACTAAGATGACAGAAAGTTGATATTCCCAAAAGGAGAGAGAGAGAGAGAGAGAGAGAGAGAGAGAGAGAGAGAGAGAGAGAGAGAGAGAGCTCTTCATCATCTATCACTGCTGTGCTTAGCCAGCGACAACCAATTTATCAGAGAAACCAGGAGAGAGACAGACAGAAAGCTTCTTTACCTATATGTTCGTGTCTTATAGGGTTGTGCAGTACGACCGAAATCACTGTCAATTATTTCCCTTGATATTGCAATTGTATTACAATACAATATTTTTAAAATGCGTATTTAATGTGTTTTATATATCTAGCTGTGTATTTTGCAGCATTTCTTTAAAGGAGGAATACACACATAACTATCTAGTATCAAGTCCAGAATATAGACATTAAAGCATTGAAAGTGTAATATCAGACTGAACAACGATAGTGACTGAGACTCACATCAGCATGAGCAGAGAGCGACATCTTGTGGTGTGTTGAGGAACTGCAGGTATAAACTAGGGAAAAGGAATCGCTTTCTGTCATCATTTACTCACCATCATTTCAAACACATATTATTTGTTCAAATTCCGAAATGTAAAAAAAGCCGATGTATCAGTGATGCTGTAATTATCATTATTTATATCGTTAATGATCGCATGAGTCGCATCAAGCTGCGAGTCATGTGACTGAAGGTGATGTCATGCAGGACACACACACACACTCACACATACACACACGCAGAGACAGACACACACACACACACACACACACACACACACGTCCCCCAGACTCTGAATTATCAGGGAGTAATTCACTGATGCCTCATGACCCTTCCCAAAAGCAGCAATCACCACTCCCAGAGTATCTGCCGCTCTAGGAGGTTGCGTGCTACTTCCAAAAACAGTGCAGACCAGGTGGCACAGCTGTAAATACTTATGAAATTGAGATCTGGGAATCCCAAAATGTTGAATCAAATTTTCAAAAGATCTCAATACACCACTCTCATATAGGTTACCGAGTGTATTAACCCCCCTCACAATCCACACTGGCCAGCAGAAAGGGGACTTATTAATACATAGTTTAGGGTTCAGCCATATGCTCAAGGCTACGTTTAAATAAATATCCGAGTTACACACGGCAGACACTTTTGTCCATATCAAGTGTAAATGCGAGATAACGGGGTGTGACTTAAGTTCTCCAATTAGTTTGATAGAAGGGCTTTGCAATATAATTCCTTTTCAATACAAAACCAGAGAGGGGCTCTCTCAGGTGGAAGCGACCAATGAGCCAAATGTCTGAGACCGAATGCATAATAATAAAACAAAATCTTTGGTAGGCCTAGCCCACCTTTGTCAATCGGCCTATGTAACTTGTTGAAATGTAACCTGGGATGCTTTCCATTACAAATGAAGAACTTTGCTATGCTATCAAATTGCTTGAAGTAAGAGAGATGGACATCTACAGGGAGAGATTGGGCCCACCTGCCCACATCGCTCGAAAACCTTTTTATTAAAGGGTCAAAATTAACTCTGACTAAATCACATAAATTTGCTGGGAATAAAATGCCCAAATACTTAATGCCCTGTTTGGGCCACTGAAAGGCGCCTGGTTCAAAAGCCGTTACTGGGCAGTATGCAGGCAGAGCTAAAGCTTCGGATTTAGACCAATTAACTCAGTTAAATTCTACAATTCAATTTAGAAAAGAAATTGATAATTCTGTGGAGAAAAGGCATAGATCTAGTGGGGTCGGCGACGAATAATAAAATATCATCTGCGTAAAGTAAAAGCTTATGCGCCACACATCCCGCCGTCACCCCTGGAAAATCATCCTCCTTTCTTATCGCGGCTGCTAATGGTTCCAGGGCAAGACAATAATGGGGAAAGAGGGCAACCCTGCCGAGTGCCCCTATTCAGAGTAAAATAATCTGAAATTAATCCATTTGTTTGTACCGCTGCTACAGGGTGTCTATAAAGTAACTTACTCCAGCCAATAAAAGTATTTCCAAACCCATATATTTCCAAAATCTTAAAAAGATAATCCCATTCTACCATATCAAATGCCTTTTCGGCGTCAAGTGAAATGGCAGCGAATGGAGTCTGATCATTCGCTACTGACCACATGATATTAATGAAACACCTAATGTTGTCAGAAGAGCTGCGGCTCCGAATAAACCCCACCTGATCTATATGTATAAGAGATGTCATAACTTAATCGGTTAGCCAGAATTTTTGATTTTTTTGATTTTTACATCTAGCTGGATCAGGGAAATTGGACGGTAACTTTTACACTCGCTTGGATCTTTGTCCTTTTTAAGAATCAGACTGATCCGGGCTTGTGTCATGGTTGGCGGAAGCTTTCCATTCTTTAATGATTCTCTATAAACTTCTAACAAATGTGGAGCCAATTCTGTAGTATAAGATCTAAAACATTCAGCGGCAAAGCCATCTGGCCCCATCTCGCCAAGCTCCTCCAAGGTTATCTCAGAATCAAGAGAATTTTTTTGCTCAGTCATCAGTTTAGGGAGTTCTAATTGTTCCACAAAATTTCTAATATCTTCATCAGTAGATGAAGACGTGGAACTATAAAGATCAAGATATAATTCATTAAAGGCATTATTAATATCAATGGCCGAGGTAAAAATTTCACCACCAGCAGATTTCACTGAGGGAATGGTAGAAAAATACTCTCTCTGCTTTATATATCTAGCCAAAAGCTTCCCTGCTTTGTCCCCAGACTCAAAATATTACTGTCTTGCCCTGAATAACCAAAACTCCACTTTCCGCAACAAAATAGTATTATATCTGTATTTCAAACAGGTCAATTCTCTGAGGCCATCAGATGACATTTGGCGCTTCAGCTCTGCCTCGGCTCTTTTAATATTCCCTTCCAACTCCACGAGTTCTCGTGCTTTGGATTTTTTTGGTGAATGAGGCATACTGTATGATCCGATCCCTAAGAACCACCTTAAGTGCCTCCCAAGCTACGCCCACAGAGGATACTGAGCACCAGTTGGTCTCCATATAAACATTGATTTCAGTCTTTAACATTTGTTGGAAATCAGGATTTTGCAAAAGGGATACATTAAAGCGCCAACTATATGATTTCTTTTTCTCCGTATGTGGCAACACCTCTAAACTCACCAGGGCGTGATCTGAGACTAAGATATTTCCAATTGAGCAGTCAACAACAGATGAAATGAGGGACTTAGATAAAAAAAAAAATCTATTCTAGAATAAATGTTATGGACTGATGAAAAAAACGTATAGTCTCTACCAGATGGGTTCAAAAGTCTCCAAATATCTGCAAGACCAAGATTTTTACACATCCTGTGAAGCATCACTGTTGCTCTAGGGGGCTTACACAATTTTGCTTCACTATAAGCAAGGACTGAGTCCATCAAAAGATTAAAGTCTCCTCCCAATATTATATCATGAGGGGTGCCAGTGGCTTGCAACATCCCTTCAAGATCTATAAAAAAGCCCTGATCATCAGTGTTAGGTGCGTAAATATTAGCCAATATTACAATAAAACAATAATGACTCTTCATAATTTATCTTTACTCTGTTTGAGACATTTGAATTGTAGATATTTATCAGTATAATGACTCCCCTACTCTTACTTGAGCCAGCACTAAAGACAACATGTCCACCCCATATCTTCCCAAATGTTTCAGCTTCCTGCAGGCAAAGATGTGTTTCTTGAAGAAACACTATATCATATTTCTTATGCTTAAGAAAATAAATAACCTTCCTTCTTTTTATGGGGTGCCCCAACCCATTCACATTCCATCTGGAGAGAGATAACCTACTCATATTAACATTTGACATTTTGATATAATAATTTAAAAAAATGTGTGCCAAAAACAAGATTATACAGACCACATTCCCCATTACTGCAACAATCAAACCCCGAACTTCCCCCGAACAAAACAAACAGAAAAAAGAAAAACGTGCGCATTAACCCCGCGCACGACAGCGCCAACCGGCGTCAATCCCTCTAAACTCAAAAGGTCCATGTACGCCTACGAGAACACCCGCGACAACTTTGCCATCGGATTGCTCAAGTCCGTTGCTTCTGCATACATTTTGTGAGGCAAAATTACATAACAGAAAATACTTTGTAAAACAGACCCCTGCCAACAGGCAGAATAAACATAAAGAACATGTAGATTAATTCACAGAACTGTCTCAAAGGTGTGTTCCTCCACAAAACAAACTCCAGCTGATATAAAGCCATTTAGTTTCCTCGGGCAGACAACCAAGTGATCATTGAGCTGCCTGTTTATGAGTAGGGCAGATGACATTATCATTCTAATGTCCTTTAAAATACTCCACAAAAACAAACTCCAGCCAACAGGAGGCATAAGCACAAAGAACAAACAGATTCATCCACAAATCTCCCGAAGCAGTGTTATTCCACAAAACAAGCTCCAGCCACTAGGCGGAACCAGCACAAAAAAAACAACAACAACAAAAAAAAAACAGGCATCCCGTTTCCTCAGATGATCAAGAGCCAAACTCACTCGGAGGCCGCGCCAAAAAAAAAAAAAAAAAAAATACACCATGACTTACTCAGCCCGTCAACTTTATAAAAGACGTCCTTTATGAGCATTTGGTAGGGGGAGGGGATATAGAGGGGGTTTAATGTTAAAAGTGATTGAGCATGTTGATATTTGTGGTCATCCATAGTGTCCATTCTCAATCTGGCCGGGAATTTCAGTGTAAAAACTATCTTCCGTCAATGCAAAAGTTTCTTGAAGGAGTGTTATTCCACAAAACAAACTCCAGCTGCTAGGTGGAGCCAACGCAAAAAGAAAAGAAAAATGGCACCCAGCTTCCTCAGACAATTGAGTCACTGAACAGCGAGCCAGTCCACTAATATAAGAAACATCAAATGGCTTGCTCACTCCAATGTATTTATGAAAGAGAGAGCCTGTTTTGGACATACTTTGGTAAATGGTAAATACTTTGCTGCCATCCTTGGTGTCTTGGTGTCAGTAGAAGCAATCTATCTACAGGAGTCTGCAGTTGCGTGTAAGTGTGTTTATTTCATTGTTTTACTTTGTTGTAGAGTGGTATTCATTGCTAGACTTGTGCTGTTTGTTTACTGTCTTGAACTTGCTTAAACGTAGGTTGGTGTGTGTGTGCTATATTGTTTTGATTTGTCCCAGGTTATTCACTGCTAGATTTAGTGTTGGTTGTCCAGTGTGTGTAAAACTATCGTGGTTTTTAGTGTCTATAAACAGTGCTTCACTTGTTTTAGAGTATTATTTATTGCTAAAGTGCAGCATAATTTATTTGCGGTGTACAGAAGTCGCGCTTGTCACCTCGTGCGACCCTTAGTTTCTGTTGACCACGTGACTAGCTTTGTTGTGCTAAGTAGCATTAAGGTGTGTCCTGCTTTCTTCATTGAACGGCTCATTATCATTGCGTATATATTTGACTTGAATGCTGATGCGGAAGCGGCAGCGATAGCCCTCGTGTAAAGCCCTCTTCGTGTGAAGACCTACTTGGGTAAAGACCAGCGAGTCTACCTGTGGAATACCTGTGTAACAATACTAGTTTTGAATTCCATGCTATTACTACAATGCAACCCACAAAAACACATGTTGTTGTCATCTATCGCCCTCCAGGTCAGCTGACAAACTTTCTTGAAGAGTTGGATGTCCTGCTGTCCAAGGCCACTGAACTGAATACTCTCCTGGCCTCATTTGACTTGGAAAAACTACACACCACAGCAACTCACAGATCGTGCAACCAGCTGGACCTCATTTTTACACATAACTGTACCAACTCAAATATTCTTGTTACTCCTTTACATGTCTCTGATCACTACTTTGTTCAATTCAACATGACCCTCCCATCTACATTAAAACAGACTCCATCTTTGGTTTCCTTTCGCCGTAACCTCCGTTCCCTTTCGCCCTCTCGTCTTTCCACTGCTGTCTCTACCTCTCTTCCTACACAAAATGTATTTACCACGCTTAATGTAAACACTGCCACAGACACACTAAGCTCTACTTTAACAACCTGTCTAGACAACATCTGTCCTATCTCCTCTAGGCGAGCACGTGCTACACCACCCAGCCCCTGGCTGTCTGACGTCCTTCATGAACATCGGACTGACCTCAGGGCAGCTGAGAGGAGATGGCGGAAATCTAAAGATCCAGCAGATCTAGGTAAATATCAGTCTCTGCTTGCAACTTTTTCAGATAACGTTAAATCTGCAAAAACGTCCTATTACCAGAACAAGATCAACAGCACCACAGACACTCGCAGCTTGTTTAGAACATTCAACACACTTCTCTGCCCTGCCCCTCCACCACCTGACACATCACTGACAGCAGATGTCTTCGCAACATTTTTTACTAATAAGGTTACAACCATCAGCAATACATTCTCAGCACCACACCCTGTCAGTCACCTGTCTCCTGTATGCAACTCTTCTGTCTCTATGTTCTCTTTTCTGACTGACACTGAGGTCTCTAAACTCCTCCACTCCAAGCACCCCACCATCTGTTCCCTTGACCCCATTCCTTCTCACCTTCTCCAGGCCATTTCTCTGTCCATCCTACCTGCACTCACACACATAATTAACACATCTCTACTTACAGGCACTTTTCCCACTACATTTATGTAGGCTCAAGTAACCCCGCTGCTGAAGATACCTGCACTTAATCCCACACAAATAGAACACTACAGACCAGTCTCTCTCATCCCATTCATGGCAAAAATACTTGAAAGGGCAGTTTTCAATCAAATCTTTGCCTATCTCTCAGAGAACAAGCTGCTGGATGACAATCAGTCAGGCTTCAAAAGTGGACACTCCACCGAGACTGCCCTGCTGTCTGTCACTGAGTCGCTGAGACGGGCGTAAGCTGAATCCAGATCATCCGTCCTGATTCTGCTGGACCTTTCTGCAGCCTTTGACACAGTCAACCATCAGATCTTACTCTCTACCCTCTCCTCGCTGGGCATCACAGGAACTGTGCTTGACTGGTTTAATTCCTATCTCTCAGCTAGGTCCTTCAAGGTAGCCTGGAGAGGTGAGGTATCCAAGCCAGATCAGCTACTTACTGGGGTACCTCAGTGATCAGTGCTTGGGCCACTTCTCTTCTCTATATACACAACATCAGTGGGACCCATCATTTAGGCACATGATTTCTCTTACCACTGCTACGCTGATGACATGCAACTCTACTTGTCTTTCCAACCCAACACCACCACAGTGACTGCTCAAATTTCTGCCTGCCTGGCTGACATCTCGGCCTGGATGAAGGAGCACCACCTGCAACTCAACCCAGCCAAGACTGAACTCCTTGTCTTTCCAGCAAACCCTGCTGTTGAACACAACATCACCATTCAGCTGGGTGCAACTACAGTAACGCCTTCCAAATCAGTCAGAAATCTAGGGTTAACCATCGACAACAGACTAAATTTCACAGACCACATCTCAAAGACCGCAAGATCATGTAGATTTACACTCTACAACATCAGGAAGATAAGACCCCTCTTCTCTGAACATGCCACACAACTGCTTGTCCAGTCACTTGTCTTAACTAGACTGGACTACTGTAATGCTCTCATTGCAGGCCTCCCTGCATGTGCAATTAGACCCCTGCAAATGATCCAGAATGCAGCAGCACGTCTGGTCTTTAATGAACCAAAGAGAGCACATGTTACACCACTCCTTGTCTCTCTCCACTGGCTGCCGGTTGATGCACGTATCAAATTCAAGGCTCTGATGCTGGCATACAGAACAGTCACTGGGTCTGCTACAGCATACCTAAAATCATTTCTGCAGAGCTACGCGCCCACTAGAAGCCTGCGGTCGGCTAAGGAACGTCGCCTTGTTGTACCTACACAAAGAGGCACCAAAACACTTTCCCGGACTTTCAGCTTCATCGTACCACGTTGGTGGAACGACCTTCCCAACTCCATCCGTGAAGCTGACTCACTCTCTGTCTTCAAAAAATGACTAAAAACACATCTTTTCCATGAGCACTTAACCAGTCATTTAAAAATAAATAAATAAATAAATAAATTCTTCTGTTTTGAATACTATTATGATGCTAGTGAAACTTTGTAATACAACACTTTTCATACCACTGTCTCCTTAAGATGATTTGCTTATGTTTTCCTCTTTTGTAAGTCACTTTGGATAAAAGCGTCTGCCAAATGAATAAATGTAAATGTAAATGTATTCTCAGTTTGGCCGGGAACATCAGTGCAAAAGCGATCTTCCGTTGATGTAAGAGTTTATTGAATTCCTTGAACCGATCGCGTTTCTCTCTTGTTGAATTCACAAAGTCCGGAAACAAGAAAATATTGTGATTCTTCCAAGAAAGCTTTCCTTTGCTCCTCGCCTGGCACAACAATATCTTTATCGGATGATCTTAGAAATTTGGCCAGAATTTATCGGGGCCTGTCTCCCTCAGCAGATCTGCGAGCCGGGACTCTGTGAGCTCGCTCAATTTCCAGTTTATGGCCTGTTATGTCGAGCAGACTCGGGAAGAGCTCATTAAGGAATTTCACCATATCTCTGCCCTCTTCATGCTCAGGAATTCCAACTATCCATATGTTATTCCTTCGGCTCATATTTTCGAGATATTCCAGTTTTTCCAAAATGTGTTCCAAGTCTGTTTTGGACGTGGGCGGATTAGCAGATAATTCCCTTTCCAATGACTCCAGATAATCGATCCATTTCTCAACATCTGCCACTCTTGTGACCAACTCAGAGAATTTTGTTTCCATCGCCGTAATCGATCAATGTATTACAGCGAGATCTTCCAAGTCAGCAACATCCTTCGTCAGCATCATCGAGATGTTGGACAGTTGACGCTGAATTTCTTCTCCCGACGAGCTTTCCAAATTGAGTCCCCGGCTCGCAGGCCCATCAGAGGCTTCAGCTTGAATACATAAGTGTCTTTTAATGTCTCCTGAGTCTAAGGATTTTGACTTCTTTGCCATGTTTACCTCAAAAAGCAAGTATGTAACTGGGTGTATCGAATCTCACCAGATTATAACATGAAAATAATTAAAAAACCAGCAAAGTGCGCAAAGCTAGTCACTCACACGTCTGCTTCTCGCATGGCGTCACGTGTCCGCATTTTTACATTTTTAAAAAACATCGTTTAGTATGGTTTTTTTAAAGTGATTTGAATTATGGGGACACTAGAAATGTCCTCATAAACCACATTTATAGCATAATACACTTGTAATTACCAGTTTGTAACCTAAAAAAAAAAAAGTCCTCGTAAACCACTTAAACCTGCCCACACATACACACACACACACACACACACACACACACACACACACACACACACGCACACTCACACACACACACACACACCAGTCACATTTACTCACATGATACACACACATTGAAAAATGGGAGGAAATCCAGTAAAGGTGTGTGTGGGCAGGTTTAAATGGTTTAAGAGGACTTTTCTTTAGGTTACAATAGGGTAATTACAAGGGTATTATGCTATAAATGTGGTTTATGAGGACATTTCTAGTGTCCCCATAATTCAAATCGCTTAAAAAACATACTAAATGATACTAAACGTTTTTTGTGAGGGTTAGGGGATAGAATCTATAGTTCATACAGTATAAAAATCATTATGTCTATGGAGATTCCTCATAATGATAGCTGCACCAACGTGTGTGTGTGTGTGTGTGTGTGTGTGTGTGTGTGAGAGAGAGAGAGAGAGAGAGAGAGAGAGAGTGAGTGAGTGTGTGTACATGTTTATACTACATTGTGAGGACCAAATAAAGACATGAAAGATTATAATTATTTGTGTTGTTAGCTTAAGCACATTGTGTTTGTCTATTTTTGTGACTTTGATGAAGATGAGATTACATTTTATGATCAATTAATGCAGAAAACCAGCTAATTCCAAAGGGTTCACATAATTTTCTTTATTTTTGTACAGTCAGACCTCTGACCTCTTGGGTGAACACAGATTTATGAAACCATGTAAAGATATATCAAAAACATGATCAATGGTCAAACAATAAAAGGGCACAATCAATTTAGAATGCATTTTATTTAATGTGTCAGTACAGTATTGAGACATTTGAATCGTATAAAAAACTACACATTAATATATATTTAAAAGAATAGATGTGTATGATATGTTCCCATTTTCATATTTAGCCAAATAAAGGTGTGTGTATGAGACATGTGGATTACTTTTATCATAGTTTTATTAGTAATTATTACTGACATTTATGGAAAGTGCACTTTAAAATATACTTTTTGTGTGTTTATGTGTTTGTTTCTAGAAGCAGTTGGCATTCAGTTGGCATTAGCAATACTCCAATATGGTGGTCTGTTTGAAGCACATTCACATGTGGCACATCAAAGGCACAATCACCTGCCGATGACCTTTCAGACCGCAAACTGCTCTTCCCACCTGGACCAGCATCAAACACTAACACCTGACAGTGTCCTCACATGCCAACATGATCTTTAGCCAGACTCTGAGCAAGACCAGTTCTGACCGGCTCATCATTTTGATGATTATGATATTTTATTATCTGCTCTTCAAATTAATTTAAATTAAATTACTGCATGTTACAAAACCAAACTGAGTAGACATTGATAAGAGAATCCAGACCAGAGCAGTTATCACATTCTTCAACCATATATCAGCTTATATTTTCCTGTGGTGTGACTATGGCTACATCCACATTAATCCAGATACATTAGAAAAAGCCGTTTTCAAATTCGAAAAGCTCTATGTCCACACTGCCATTTTCAAGCATTTTATAAAGTTTGTCGTCCACACTAAAACCTATAAAAACTCTTAAATCCTCTTACTGCGCATGCAAAAAAATCGCAGTTCCATGGACGGTCTGAAATGCAGTTGTCCTTGTGTTTCGCCGCCGGACAGCAATTCCGAGTAAATCTCCTGTCACCTTTGAAGGAATCCAATGTGAAGGTTGTACAAAGTAACATTTATCTTTAATAACACTACCAAAGTGGATATCAGGCACAATAAAGCCGCTACAATATGAGCCGCCATCTTGATTGTTTTGGGTTGAATGCATCACATGACTGCATCACATGACAACAAATACATCATCATTTTCAGATATCTCCATCTTCCCCGTCCACACTACAACGCGTAGATGCTGTTGTCAAATTTATCCATTTGGGAGTGTGTTTTCCAAAAGGTCAGTTTTCGCTGTCAAAAACGCCATCTCAGTGTGGACGGAAGGGACATAAACAAACAAACAACAAAACAAAAAACATACAGAAAAAGATGAAAAACATTTTCCCTCTAAAATGTCATTTTAATCCACTGACGGTTAGGTTTAGGGTTGGGGTTTCGGTTAGGTTGTACCGTTAATAAAATATGTGTTCCTGTTGACTGTATTACATCATTTACTACTAAAAATACAACTCACTTTTGGCGCCACCCTGTGGACATTTCACCTCAACAACACTTACAGCTTCAGCCACTGGGGGCAGTGATTCAAATTTCAAACTTCGGCGCAGCCGGTGTCGCTCACCGTGCCCTCGGTCGGCTGATTATCACCTCGAGGGATGAGGCCGTGGGAGGCCTGGGGCTAGGAGCCGTTAGAGACTGGGAACTGACCTCCGTGGTAGTGAGCACTGGCAATGACTGGGGAATGACCTCCGTGGTCATGAGAACTGGCGGCAACTGGGGAATGACCTCCATGGTTGTGCACACTGGCGGCGACTGGGGAACAACCTCCGTGGTCATGAGCACTGGCGGCGACTGGGGAACAACCTCCATGGTCGTGAGCACTGGTGGCAACTGGGGAACGACCTCCATGGTCATTAGCACTGGCGGCGACTTGGGAACGACCTCCGTGGATGTGAGCACTGGCGGTGACTGGGGAATGACCTCCGTGGTCGTGAGCACTGGCAGCGACTGGGGAATGACCTCCATGGTCGTGAACAGGGGCAGAGACTGGGAAACGACCTCCGTGGTTGTGAACATGGGCAGAGATTGGAAAATGACCTCCGTGGTCGTGAACACTGGTAGGGACTCTGGAATGACCTCCGTGGTCATAAACATGGACAGAGACTCGGGAACGATCTCCGTGGTCGCAAACATGGACAGAGACTCAGGAACGACCTGCATAGTCGTAAACATGGTCAGAGACTGGGGAACGACCTCCATGGTTGTGAACATGGGCAGAGACTGGGAAACGACCTCCGTGGTTGTGAACATGGGCAAAGACTGGGAAATGACCTCTGTGGTCATGAACAGGGGCAGAGTCTGGGAAAAGACCAAACTGAGAATAGATACTAAGGATGGCCACAAAATATTAACATGCCCACAGCAAGCATTGTCTTTCACAGAGACAATGGGGTGAGTAAGCCATTTGGTGTTTATCACGTTGCCCCCCAAGTGAACTTGACTCGCTGTATATACACTTGACTCTCTGAGGAAGCTGGGTGCCATTTTGTTTCTTTTTGTGTTGTTTCCGCCTGGCAGCTGGAGTTTGTTTTGTGGAATAAAACTCCTTCAGGACAGTTGTGGATAAATCTGCTCGTTCTTTGTGCTTATGCCTCCTATTAGCTGGAGTTTGTTTTGTGGAGTATTTTTTGCAGGACTTTGGAAGGAATAGGTAATCTGCTGCACTCATGAACAGCTGGCTCACTGAACATTCGATTGACTGCCCGAGGAAACTGAACGGCTTTTTGTGTGTGTGTGTGTGTGTGTGTGTGCTGGTTCCGCCAAAGGCTGGAGTTTGTTTTGTGGAGGAACACACCTTCGAGACAGTTTTGTGAATGAATCTACACATTCTTTGTGTTTATTCTGCCTATTGGATGGAGTCTGATTTATAGATTACTTTCTGTTATGTAATTCTGTCTCACAAAATTTGTACAGAAACACCAGACTCGAGCAATTTGTTTTGTTCTGGAGGAAGTTCGGGGTTTGATTGTTGCACTGATGTTGGAAGGTGGTCTTTATAATTTTGTTTTTGACACACAATCTATTTTTTCTAACATGTAAAAATGTCAAATGTTAATATGAGTGAATTGTCTCTCTCCACATGGAAAGTGAATGGGTTAGGGCACCCCATAAAAAGAAGGAAGGTTATTTCTTTTCTTAAACGTAAGAAATGTGATATAGTGTTTCTTCAAGAAACGCATCTTTCCCCGCAGGAAGCTTAAAAATTTGGGAAGATATGGGGTGGACATGTTTTCTTTAGTGCTGGCTCAAGTAAGAGCAGGGGAGTCATTACATTGACAAGTAAACATCTACAATTCAAAGGTCTCAAACAGATTAAAGACTGTTTTAGCAGAAATTCAGGGGCAAAGGTTGATTTTGGCTAATATTTACGCACCTAACATTGATGATCAGGACTTTTTTTTATAGATCTTGAAGGGATGATGTAAGCCACTGGCTCCACTCATGATATAATATTGGGAGGAGACTTTAATCTTTTGATGGACTCAATCCTTGATCATAGTGAAGCAAAAGTGTGTAAGCCCCCTAAAGCAACAGTGACGCCTCACAGGATGTGTAAAAATCTTGGTCTTACAGATATTTGGAGACTTTTGAACCTATCTGGTAGAAAAAATAAATCATATAGTTGGTGCTTTAATGTATCCCTTTTGCAAAATCCTGAATTCCAACAAATGTTAAAGGCTGAAATCAATGTTTATATAGAGACCAACTGGTCTTCAGTATCCTCTGTGGGCATGGCTTGGGAGGCACTTAAGATGGTTCTTAGGGGCCAGATCATACAGTATGCTTCATTCAACAAAAAGTCCAAAGCACGAGAACTCGTGGAGTTAGAAGGGAATATTAAAAGTGCAGAGGCAGAGCTGAAGTGCCAAATGTCGTCTGATGGCCTCATAGAATTGACTCGATTGAAAAACAGATATAATACTATTTTGTCACGGAAGGTGGAGTTTTGGCTATTCAGGGCAAGGCAGTCTTAATTTGAGTAGGGGGACAAAGCAGAGAAGCTTTTGGCTAGATATATAAAGCAGAGAGAGTCTTTTTCTACTATTCCTCAGTGAAAACTGCTAGTGGTGAAATATTTACCTCGGTCATTGATATTAATAATGCTTTTAAAGAATTCTATCTTGATCTTTATAGTTCTATGTCTTTGTCTACTGATTTTTGGAAACATTAGATCTCACTAAACTGACGAATGAGCAAAAAAAATTATCTTGATTCTGAGATAACCTTGGAGGAGCTTGATGAGGTAATTAAGGCTTTACCTACTGGCAAAGCTCCTGGGCCAAACGGATTCGCCGCTGAATTTTTTAGATCTTATGCTACAGAGCTGGCTTCACTTTTGTAAGAAGTTTATACGGAATCATTAAAGAATGGAAAGCTTCCACCAACCATGACACAAGCATGGATCAGTCTGATACTGTAGGACAAAGATCCAAGCCAGTGTAAGTGTTACCATCCAATTTCCCTGATTCAGCTAGATGTTAAAATTTTGTCAAAAATTGTGGCTAATCGATTAAGTATAGTTATGACATCTCTTATACATATAGATCAGGTGGGGTTTATTCGGGGTCTTAGTTCTTCTGATAACATTAGGCGTTTCATCAATATCATGTGGTCAGTGGCAAACGATCAGACTCCGGTCGCTGCCATCTCATTTGATGCCGAAAAGGCGTTTGATATGGTAGAATGGGATTGTCTTTTTTATGATTTTGGAAACCTACGGGTTTGGAAATACTTTTATTGAATGGATTAAGTTACATTATTGACACCCGGTAGCAGCAGTACAAACAAATGGATTAATTTCGGATTATTTTACTCTGGGTAGGGGCACCCGGCAGGGTTGTCCTCTTTCCCCATTATTGTTCTGTCTTGCCATGGAACCATTAACAGCCGCAATAAGAAAGGAGGATGATTTTTCAGCGGTGATGGCAGGAGGGGTGGCGCATAAGCTTTTGCTTTATGCAGATGATATTTTATTATTTGTCTCCGACCCCATTAGATCTATGCCTTGCCTCCACAGGATTATTAATTCCTTCTCTAAATTCTCAGGATACAGAGTCACTTGGTCTAAATCCGAAGCTTTGGCTCTGACAGCGTACTGCCCAGTAATGGCTTTTCAACCGGGCACCTTCCAATGGCCCAAACAGGGCATCAAGTATTTGGGCATTTTATTCCCAGCAAATTTATGTGATTTAGTTAGAGTTAATTTTGACCCTTTAATAAAAAGGTTTTCAAGTGATGTGGGCAGGTGGGCTTCATTACATATATCTGTGATTGGGAAGGTTAATGTTATTAAAATTAATTGTATTCCAAAATTCAACTACTTGCTACAGTCTCTACCTTGTAGATGTCCCCCTATCTTATTTCAAGCAATTTGATAGCATAGTGAAGACCTTTATATGGAATGGCAAACGTCACAAATTGCATTTCAACTAATTACACAGGCCGATTGACAAAGGTGGGCTAGGCCTACCCAAGATTTTGTTTTATTATTATTATAATTTATTATTATACAGACATTTGGCTCATTGGTCACTTCCACCTGAGAGAGCCCCTCCCTGGTTTTGTATTGAACAGGAAGTTCTTGCCCCATTTCACAGTTGCAAAGCCTTTCTATCAAACTAACCGGAGAAGTTAAGTTACACCCCATTATCTCGCATTTGCACTCGGTATGGAAAAAAGTGTCCAGAGTGTTTGATTCAGACATTTATTTGAATGCTGCCTCGAGCATATGGCTGAACCCAAAATGTATTGATATGTTCCCCTTCTGCTGGTCAGAGTGGATTGTGAGGGGGGTTTCTACGCTCTGTGACCTATATGAGAGTGGAGTGTTGAGATCCTTTGATAATTTGGTCCAACATTTTGGGATTCCCAGATCTCAGTTTTTTAGATATTTACAGTTGTGCCACCTGCACTGTACTATTTTTGGGAGTAGCATACACCCCCCTAAAGCGGCAGACACTCTGGGAGTGGTGATTACTGCTAATGGAAAAGGTCATGAGGCATCAGTGTATTACTCCCTGCTAGTTCAGAGTCTGGGGGATGTAGCTTTAACCTCTATCAAGAGATTATGGGAGAAAGATTTTAATTTGGTATTGGAGGAGGGACTGTGGGCTGGGATTCTAAAAAACATCAAGTCTGTATCTAGAGATGCAAGGGTGCGACTTATACAATTCAAGATTCTACATAGATTCTATTGGACCGCCTCTAGACTGAATAGGCTTGGTCTTAAAGACACACCTACCTGCTGGCATTGCCAATTGGAGGATGGAGACATGGTCCATGATTTTTGGTGGTGTGCTGAGATCCAGGAGTTTTGGTTGAAGGTACAGAGTTTTGTGTGTGACGTGTTGGGCATTCGGATTTCGTTTTGCCCCAGACTCTGTGTTTTGGGTGATGGGGCAGTCATTGACGTAGGAGATAAATACATAAAAAAATTGGGTACTGACCAGTGCGATGATAGGCAGGCAGATTGTTTTTTGGGGTTGGAAGTCGGTTGGAGCACCCTCAATTCGGGAGAGGTGCGAGGAGATGGGCAGGGTGGCAGCCTTTGAAGAGTTCACGTGTAGAAAACTGGGGATATGGGATTCATTTAATGGGATATGGGGTAGGACTCCCGGAGTGGGACTGTGGAGAGAGAGGTGTAGTTTTAGAGTTGTATGATTATATACAGTATATATGTTTGTTATTTAATTATGTATTTTTATTTTCTCTGTGTGTATGTGTGTTCTTATGTAAGACCACTGGGATGTTCATCTGTGGTCGGGGTGGGGTTCTTGATTAGGGAGGGGGAGGGGTAGTAGTGGGAGTTAAATGTTAAATGATTCTTTGTAAATGTATATATGTTTTGTTCCCTGTCTGTCACTCACTTGATATTGTGTTGATGTAGTGACACTAGGGGTTCGATCTTGAGAGCCCCAATCACCTTTGCTTAAAATAGAAAAGCCCAATGAGAATTGGCGAGTGGACTCTCTGTCCCGGACATACGGGTATAAAAGGAGATGGCGTGCATCACTCATTCAGATTTTTTCTTCGGAGCCGAATGCATGTTGTGTTCGTCCTCTCACCTTTGGCTACGCTGCTGGATTCTTACGCCGCATATCAGCGGTCACCCTCACACGGTCGAGTGTTGTGATTCCCCTGGGTGCTTCGGCAGCTGAGTCTGTAGGGGCTAAAAGAGTATATTTTCTTCTAAAAGAGCTTGCGCAAATGCTTGGTGTCTTTTTAAAGATGTCCTTCCACGTTTGCGCTACTGGATGTGGCCATTATCTCTCCCCTCCGGATACCCATGAAATCTGGCTCGAGTGCTTGGGGCACCAGCACGTCGAGGCGGCTTTCATGGAAGGGTCATGTTCTGATTGCGAGAACATGCCCATGAGAATGTTATGGTTGCAGCTCACTTCCTTCTTCATGAAGCAAGGAGCCACCGTGGCTGCTCCCCAACCTGGTCCGTCCTGGGCTGATGCTCAGCCGGCTGGGTCGGCAAGCACTGCAGACAATCTGGATGTGGACATGGGAGCGTTTCCACTGGCTCAGCCTCCACGCACCTCCCATCCCCCAGCACACTCGTTCTATCCGGAAGAGCTGTCGAGTGATTCAGGTGGTCCACCTCAGGGCGGGTTTAATGTGTTGTTCGCGGCTCACGATGAGGATGAGTTTTCGGTCGCAGCATCGGAGGGTGGGCTTCTGCTATTGGAAGTGGATAAATCTTCTGAGCTCCCACCCACAGGCGGTAGAGCACAGGATGATGCGGATGCTGAGATGGCAGTCGTGTTTGCCCAGGCGGCTGTGAACATTGAGCTGAAGTGGAACCCTCCACCCTCGCGAGACCTATTGTGTGCACACAGGGACCTCGTGCTTCAGCACCTTGACCGACTCGGGCTTCAGGTCAACTGGGAGAAGAGCAAACTCTCCCCTGTGCAGAGCATCTCTTTTCTTGGTATGGAATTGGACTTGGTCACTCTCAAGGCACATCTTATGACCGAACATGCTCTGTCAATGCTGACCTGCCTGAAGACCTTCAGGCAGAAGGTGGCAGTGCCAATGTACAATTTCAGAGAATCCTGGGACATATGACATCCTCGGTGGTGGTTCTTCCCCTCGGTTTGATGCATATGAGACCGCTTCAGCACTGGCTACAGACTCAAGTCCTGAGGTGGGCATGGCGCCACGGCACCCGGCGTGTGACCATCACGCCACAGTGCCATCAGACTTTCAGCCCTTGGTCGGACCTGGCATTTTTATGGGCAGGTGTTCCCCTAGAGCAGGTCTCAAGATGCATCATGGTCACGACAGATGCCTCGAACTCGGGCACTATGTTCAATGGGCAGGCAGTCTCGGGGCTCTGGACGGGGCCCCGACTCCTTTGGCACATCAACTGCTTAGAGTTGCTTGCAGTATTGCTGGCCCTCAGGAGGCTTCGGCCGTTGATTCAGGGCAAGCATGTGTTGGTCTGGACTGACAACACAGTGACCGTAGCATACATAAACCGGCAAGGTGGTGTACACTTGCGTCACATGTCGCAACTCGCCCGCCGACGCCTCCTCTGGAGTCAGCAGACGTTGAAATCTCTGCGAGCCACTCACCTTCCGGGCATCCTCAACTGTGCAGCAGTCGTGCTCTCACGGCAGGAAACGCTTTGCAGGGAGTGGAGATTCCACCCCCACGTAGGTCAGCTGATTTGGGTGAGATTCAGGGAGGCGCAGGTAGACCTGTTCACCTCCCCAGAGTCCTCTCACTGCCCCCTTTGGTACTCCCTGTCCGAGGCCCCCCTTTGCACAGATGCCTTGGCACAAAGCTGGCCTTGGGGGCTGCGCAAGTATGGATTTCCTCCAGTAAGCCTTATTGAACAGACAGGTCTTCTGCCAGCGGTGGCAAATACGATCACTCAGGCATCACTCTACGAGGCGTCTGTATGCCTTGAAGTGGCGTCTCTTCACGAACTGGTGCTCTTCCCGTGGGAAAGACCCACAGAGATGTGCCATTGTGTCTTTGCTGTCTTTCCTTCAGGAAGAGCTGGAGAGACGGCTGTCTCCCTTTACCCTGAAAATGTACGTGGCTGCCATAGCAGCTTACCATGATACACTGGATGGGAGACCCTCACGACAGTGCGACCTGATCAACAGGTTCCTCAAGGGCACGAGGTGGTTGAATCCTCCTAGACTGCGCCTGATTCCCTCTTGGGATCTCTCTGAGGTCCTATCTGCCCTACAGAGAGCCCCCTTTGAGCCCCTGGAGCAGGCCGAGCTCAGTACTTTGTCTCTGAAGACGGCCCTCCTGGTGGCGCTCACTTCCATCAAGAGGGTGGGGGACCTTCAGGCGCTCTCTGTTACCAGCGAATGCCTGGAGTTCGGGCCGGCACACTCTCATGTGATCTTGAGACCCCGGCACGGTTACGTACCCAAAGTTCCCACCACTCCCTTTTGGGACCAGGTGGTGAAACTGCGAGCACTCCCTTCAGAGGGGGAAGACCCGGCCTTGTCGTTGCTGTGTCCAGTTCGCACCCTGCGCATCTATCTGGACTGCACACAGAGCTTTAGAAGCTTGGAGCAGCTCTTTGTCTGCTTTTGAGGGCAGCAGAAGGGGAAAGCTGTCTCCAAGCAGAGGCTGGCCCATTGGATTGTGGATGCCATTTTCCTCGCATACCAATCGCAGGACTTGCCGCACCCCTTGGGAGTCTGGGCGCACTCCACTAGAGGTGTTGGGTCCTCCTGTGCACTGGCAAGGGGAGCCTCTCTAGTTGACATATGCAGAGTTGCGGGTTGGGCTACACCCAATTCCTTCGGAAGGTTTTACAACCTACGCATAGAGCCGGTTTTGACCCAAGTTTTACGTGGTAACAGCAGGTAGGCCGGGTGGCCGTTTGGGTGTACCGCTTGCATTACCCCTTTCCCCTTTTTTCAAAGGTGATAATGTGTGCCTTTTGTCCACAACAGTTCCCGTATCCAGTGAACCCCGGACACCTCTTTAATTCTTAAGCACTGTTCGGTGACGAACTCGGCAGAGGAGTTACAGCACCAGGCCCAGTACTTGTGGTATGTCCCTTTTCAGGTGAGCCCGTGTGCTCAGACTCAGTGCTTCATACGTGGTGATTCCCCTTGGTAATCCATATGATGAGTTTCCACTGTTCGGTTTCCCCATAGGTGAACGCTGTGTTTCCACTTGCCAGAGCTTTCTCTGCCTCAGCCACTGTTGCTGCGTACCCTCTCTGTTGATAGGATCCTCCGGTGGTATCATTCCATATGTGAAATTCCCCATTGGTAAGTCCATGTGAGGTATTCTCCAATTTAACCTCCCTCCGGTAGGATGTGGTCTCTGTAGTGCTTCCCCTCCTGGAGAGGGAAGAGCACTTCCCAGCATTATTCTAGAAAGTGCTCGGCGGGAAATTGCTTGACAGCAAATCAGGAAAGGCACCGCCGATAGCCTACTTGGGTAAGTGCCTCCTCCCCCCTTAACGGGACTAGGGAGACGCCTTACCTAACTTGCTGGAAGGTCATGACGTGGTTGAGTGCTTGCTATGAGGCATGCAGCAGCTTGCCCGTGTCCATTCTTCCATACCTCGTGACATGGTTCAGCGCCTGCGGCATTTCCTATAGGAACCCCTAGTGTCACTACATCGACACAACATCGAGTGAGTGACAGACAGGGAACGTCTTGGTTAATGATGTAACCTCTGTTCCCTGATGGAGGGAATGAGACGTTGCGTCCCTCATGCCGTGACACTGAACCGGCCGCTGACATGGCCGGGACTCTCTATCGGCTCCTCAGCATAAATCTGAATGAGTGGTGCACGCCATCTCTTTTTATACCAGTATGTCTGGGGCGGAGAGTGGCATGCAAATTCCACTCGCCAATTCTCATTGGCCTTTTCTATTTTAAGCAAAGGTGATTGGGGCTCTCAAGATTGAACCCCTAGTGTCACTACATCAACGCAATGTCTCGTTCCCTCCATCAGAGAACAGAGGTTACATCAGTAACCAAGACGTTTTTCTTTGTCTTTTTGTAATCAATAAAAATTTTAATCTTAAAATAAAAGACTGCATCACTTGGTCTCAGTAATACGGGTTGGTGATTTGCAAGCACTGTCAGTTGACAATTCCTGTATGGAGTTTTATCCGGGAATTTCAAAACCACTGCCAAACCCAGAAACGGCTATGTGCCTGAGGTGATAACAAAACCTTTCAGAGCGCAGCTGGTTCACCTTCAAGACTTTTTCCCTCCTCCATTTAATTCGGATGAGGACAGTCCTTGCATTCGTTATGCCCTTTGCGAGAACTACACACATACCTTGAGCGCACACGCTAGTTCAGACTGTCTGACCAACTCTTTGTGTGCTATGTAGGATGCACAAAAGGAATGTCCATCTCCAAGCAAACACTTTATCACTGTATCGTTGATACGGTCACCCTGGCTTATGAGTCGCAGGGTGCGAATTGCCCAATTGGTATTAAAGTACACTCAACTAGAGGCATGGCCTCTTCATGGGCATGGATGAACAGTGTGTCCTTACAAGACATATGTTTTGCAGCATGATTGTCTTCTCAATGCACATTTGCAAGGTTTTACAACCTAGACTTAACGTCTCTCTCAAAACAAGTCCTCTCTGTCTAAAGCACTTGCTATTTTATTGGCCAAATATATACTTATGCCTCTCTTTTTAAGTACAGGTTGTGTCACTTTACACAACCGCCTGCATTTGGACCATAGTGCTCCCAAAGTTACAGGCACTTAATTATAAATAAACTTCCTTTCCAACTGGGATTATGAAGGGGTTAATCCATACTATATGACCATAGTTCATATATATACTCCTGGCTGAACATGAGAGTCATTCACTTGCGGCATACTCATGTCGGTCGCCGTCCCACGAGACTGCGGCATCATGTTTCCTCTCTGGGAAGGTTATGTCATGTAGTGCGGTGTGATGGGACTCTGTTCCCCATATGCATTATCAGAATGCAATGTCAAGTGTACTGAGTCATAAGGGAGCTTCTCGGTTACGTACATAACCTCGGTTCCCTGAGATGAAGAGAACGAGACATTGTGAATGCTGGCCGCACTACAAGAGGTGCGAGCGATGCACTGTTTGTCCCTCAGTATGGTGTTTGCATGCCTGCTTTTATAGCGGACAGTTTCGTGCCTAAAAGGGCAGGGCTCAAACATCATAGCCAATATTAGAATATTAGCATTATTGTAGAGAGATTTCAACTAGGTTGTGTAGAAGAACACTCCCCATATGCATTAGCAGAACGCAATGACTCGTTCCCTTCGTCTCAGGGAACTGAGTTTACATACATAACCAAGACATTTTACACCCAAATACAGGTGCACAAACACTTTTGACAAATCGACTGCCAACAATCTGAAAGTTTTTTCTGGTAAGCATTTCCTTCGGACTGTGAAGAAAACTGACTGACCAATGAGATACATGCTTTTAGTCACGTGTCCTGAGCCGCTGATGGGTGTTGGTTGCGCCAGCGCACCAAAACTTCCCTTTGTGGAACTCCACTTGTTTTTCTCTTCTCTCCACTATGGGATGTGTTGAATATCACCATCTTTTTCTCTCTCCTTCTTTGCTGAGCAGAACAAAGAGAAACTCGTTCTTGCTGCTGCTGCTGTTCTTGTTGAGGCTGATTAACACAAAAAAATCTGGTCATCTTTTGAACCTTTGACTTCTGGTTAACACATAAGCAGTGTTTTGGCTTTCTTCTTCTCCATCTCTTCTGTGATAGAAGGATGTTGCACCAGCAGAAAGGTGCATCACGCCACCTAATGTACTGGAATGAAATTAATTTTGGTTAAGCATCACATATTGTTCAGGAGTGAATGTCCTTTTTATATAGCTCAAGAAAAAAACTGGCAGTTCATCTTGCAAATTTGTCTTGGATTTGGGGCTCTATTTTAGTGACTACGCTAGGTGCAGCGCAATGAGCGTGTGCAACATCTTATCCATTTTTTCGTGAAGAGCAGTAATTCTAAGCACCGTTTTTGTGAAGGAGTGTTGGGACTTTGGTTATTAGCGGGTTTGGTTATTAGCAATAATTAATATTGATCAAAGATAATTATTAATTATTAAAATCAATAGAACATTGATTACAATCAACATTAGCTAATTAATCCTTAAAATCAACAATCATCAAAGATAACTATCAATTATCAAAATCAATAGAATATTAATAAGAATTAATATTGCTGGGGCATCACCCTGGAATCAGGGACTAATAACCAGACAGTATAGCAGTCTCAATATAGGATTGTTCTCTTAGGAAAGTCGACATCCGGAGAACATCGACATTCAAAAAGGGAACAATGAAGGCTTGAATCTGAGCACTGACATCCCCTACCAGCCCTTTGCACAGGTGCATGCAGAACAATACCAAAACACTTTTCTTTAAAGTATAACAAATTTCATTGATGGAGTAATATCAATTAATAATCAATACAATGCAGTCGATAAACTTCCAACTTCCAACTACAAACTAAACAGTAACATGATTAGATATGGTAACAGAAAAGCCTATAATACATAAGAGTATGGTAGAGGTGTGTGTGTAAATGGGTGTATGTGTGTGTGTAAGGAGAGAAGGAGTGCACAAAATGGCGGGCGTGGCTCTCGTGGAGAGTGCATCACGCAAGGTTTCTGGCCAGAGAATGTGGCCGCGAATGTGGGTGGATAGACTGGTTAATGGCATCTGTCCGTTTAACACGTGTCTCTGCTGGTACGATAACTTAGGGACAAAGATGGGCTCTATCGCCAAGTTATCTGTTCGCCAAATGTGTGTGCTGGTATGTTTGTGAGGGGTCGTGTGTGTGTGCGGTTAGTACGAGAGAGAGAGAACAGGGTGATGGCACCGAAGCCTGTTTAGCAATTGTGGGAGAGACGGCAGCCATTAGTTATATCACTCAGAGACGCGGTGAACGGCTCGTAATCTGTCCACTACGGTCATTGGTCCTTTAATGAATAAACTTAGTGTGCTGGTCTCACCTGCAATGGCGGAAGAGCACAGACAGCCTAACGTGGTTGGATGACAACACAGCAATTCTCATTTGTGGTAACAGTAAGTTACAGTAATACCTTGAGTATTATTAGCAACAATGAGCAGATTTGGCGGTCCGTAAACTGTACAAGCAATAACCTTGATACACAAGAATAACACACTATAATAATCAAATCAAATCAAATCAAATCACTTTATTGTCACACAGCCATATACACAAGTGCAATGGTGTGTGAAATTCTTGGGTGCAGTTCCGATCAACATAGCAGTCGTGACAGTGATGAGACATACACCAATTTACAATAACATCAAATTAACACAGCACAGTTTAAACATCTGATATACACATAATTACACTCAACAATATACAAATAATAACATACACTGTACAGTATACAATACGCACTATATAGATACACATTATTCAATAAAAATAAAAAATAAAAATATATAAAAAAGTATATATAGTATATATAGAATGTACAGTATTGTACTGTATTGACATTCAGGCTGTCGGTTGATAGTCAGTTGTTAAGAGAGAATATAATATAATAATAATATAATTTATGACAGTCCGGTGTGAGATATAAGAGTAAGGGTAATAAAGTGCAGTTCTGATGTATTTTGATCGTGGGAGATCAAGAGTTCAGAAGTCTGATTGCTTGGGGGAAGAAGCTGGAGGGAGGAAAGCTCACCTCCGATGTTGTGTCTGGCAGTTCGCACCACCCTTTGCAGTGCTTTGCGGTTGTGGGCGGTGCTATTGCCATACCAGGCGGAGATGCAGCCAGTCAGGATGCTCTCTACAGTGCAGGTGTAGAACCGTGTGAGGATGTGGCGGTTCATTCCAAACTTCCTCAGCCGTCTCAGGAAGAAGAGGCGCTGATGAGCCTTCTTCACAACGACTTCAGTGTGGATGGACCATGTGAGTTCCTCTGTGATGTGGACACCCAGGAACTTGAAGCTGCTGACTCTCTCCACCGGTGCTCCATTGATGGTGATGGGGCTGTGTTCTCTGTCTTTTCTTCTGAAGTCCACCACAAGCTCCTTTGTCTTACTGACGTTGAGGGAGAGGTTGTGCTCCTGACACCAGTGTGTCAGAGTGTGCACCTCCTCTCTGTAGGCTAATTTCATCATTGTCAGTGATCAGACCTACCACCGTCGTGTCATCAGCAAACTTAATGATGGCATTGGAGCTATGTGTTGCCACGCAGTCATGTGTGTACAGGGAATACAGGAGTGGGCTGAGAACACAGCCCTGCGGGGCTCCAGTGTTGAGGGTCAGTGATGAGGAGATGTTGCTGCCCATTCTAACCACCTGGCGTCTGCTTGACAGGAAGTCCAGGATCCAGCTGCACAGTGAGCTGTTTAAGCCCAGAGCCCGGAGTTTCTCATCTAGCTTGGAGGGCACTATGGTGTTGAATGCTGAGCTGTAGTCTACAAACAGCATTCTCACATAAGTGTTCTTTTTTTCCAGGTGGGAGAGAGCAGTGTGTATTGTAGATGCAATGGCATCATCAGTGGAGCGGTTGTTGCGGTAAGCAAACTGCAATGGATCTAGAGATAGAGGCAGCACAGAGCAGATGTAATCTCTGATTAGTCTCTCAAAGCATTTGCTGATGATGGGGGTCAGAGCAACAGGATGCCAGTCATTTAAGCAGTTATTTTTGATTGTTTTGGAACAGGCACAATGGTGGATGTTTTAAAGCATGTGGGGACTACAGACAAAGAGAGGGAAAGGTTGAAAATGTCCGTAAAAACACCAGCCAGCTGGTTCGCGCACGCTCTGATGACGCGGCCCGGAATGCCGTCTGGGCCCGCGACTTTGCGGATATTCACCCGTCGGAAGGATCGGGTTACATCCGCTACAGAGACGGAGAGTGAACTAACCTCTGTAGCTTCGGCCGCGAGAGCTTTCTCCGCGAGGGCGGTGTTATTTCCCTCAAAACGAGCATAAAAAGTATTTAGCTCATCCGGGAGGGAGGCAGCGGTGTTCATGTAGGAGTTTTTATTCCCTTTAAAGTCTGTGATGATGTTAATTCCCTGCCACATGCTTCTAGAGTTGGTGGTGTTAAACTGTCCTTCAATCTTGCTCCTGTACTGACGTTTTGCTGTTCTGATAACTGAGGGCATAACTGGCTTGTTTATGCTCCTCCGCGTTCCCAGAATTAAAAGCGTAGGTCCGCACATTAAGTGCCGTGCGAACATCGTTATTTATCCATGGTTTCTGATTTGGATAGATCCTTATTGTTCTGGTCAGAACCACGTCCTCCACGCACTTTTTGATGAAACACATTACGCTATCAGCGTAAAGCTCGATGTCGTCATCGGAGGTGGACCGGAACATCTCCCAGTCCGTGTGATCAAAACAGTCTTGTAGCATGGAATCTGATTGGTCCGACCAGCACTGGATCGTTCTGAGGGTGGGTGCTTCCTGTTTCAGTTTCTGCCTGTAAGCGGGCAGAAGCAGAACGGAAGAGTGATCCGATTTGCCAAATGGTGGGCGGGGGAGGGATTGGTAGCAATGGTCCAAAACCCGGTCCCCTCGTGTGTTGAAACTAATGTGCTGGTGGTATTTTGGTGCGACTGATTTTAAACTGGCTTTATTAAAGTCCCCGGTCACAATGAACGCGGCCTCAGGGTGTGCGGTTTCCTGCTCACTTATACTCCCATACAGTTCCTTGAGTGCCCGGTCTGTGTCGGCTTGTGGGGGAATGTACACAGCTGTGATAATGACTGCTGTGAATTCCCTCGGTAGCCAGAATGGTCGACACAGAAGCATGAGAAATTCCAGATCAGGACAGCAGAAAGACTTGATAGAATGTACGTTCCTCTGATCACACCAGGATTTATTGATCATAAAACATACACCACCCCCTTTGCTTTTACCTGAGAGGTCTTTCGCTCTGTCCGCTCGGTGCACGGAGAACCCCACGGGTTCAATGGCTGAGTCTGGAATCTCCGCAGACATCCAAGTTTCTGTAAGGCAGATAATGCAGCAGTCCCTTGTATCTCATTGGAAAGAGATCTGTGCTTTCAGCTCGCAGAGCTTGTTATCCAGAGACTGAACATTTGCCAGTAGAATAGTGGGTAGTGGGGGTTGATTTGCACGGTGTCTTACTCTGATGAGAACGCCGGCTCTGTTTCCCCTTTTCCTTTTGCGTTTCTGCAGCCGTGCTGCCCAGACAAAGGGCTCCGCCCTACAAACCTTTCCCTCTCTTTGTCTGTAGTCCCCACATGCTTTAAAATGTCCACCATTGTGCCTGTTCCAAAGCAATCCAAAATCACTTGCTTAAATGACTGGCGTCCTGTTGCTCTGACCCCCATCATCACCAAATGCTTTGAGAGACTAATCAGAGATTACATCTGCTCTGTGCAACTTACTATCAACCGTCAGCCTGAATGTCAATACAGTACAATACAACCTACTGTATATTTTATATATAATATATATACTATTTTTTATTGTATAATGTGTATTCTATATTGTGTGTATTGTATACTGTACATTGTATGTTATTATTTGTATATTGTGTTATGTGTAATTATGTGTATATTAGATTTTAATTTGTGTTGTGTAAATCTGATGTCTATTGTAAATTGGTATATGTCTCATCACTGTCACGACTACTATGTTGCTCGGAACTGCACCAAGAATTTCACACACTATTGCACTTGTGTATATGGTTGTATGACAGTAAAAGTGATTTGATTTGATTGATTTCCTTGCTCTGTCGGCGGCCAGTACGGCGGCTGATTCTCGGCAGGTTGGTGGAGAAATCAGTAAAGTCGACTCGGTTGAAGAAGGAAGAGAAATCTCAGGCAAAAGGGTGAGACGTGGATTGCTCAGCGGTCTACTTCGGATCCGTTTGTGTGCTCGGTGGAACACGGAGAATCTTGGCTCGTCCAGCGAGATGGAGATTGTATGGCCAAAGTTCAGGTATGTACGTTACTTCCTTGGGTAGCGAGGCTGCACCTGGGAGCAGCAAGGCTGCAACTAGATGTGGTGAATACTGTCGCTGGAAGCAAGGCTTAGGAGGAATCTCTGGGACTTTTGTCCTCTCGATGACATCATGGTTGAGGGACGCATTCTGTCATGCATTTCATCCAATAGGAGTTGAGAGATCGATCCTTCAGAATTTCACACCTAGGTGTAATGTGAGCAAGGCTTGATGGAATCTGTAGTCTGTTTGGACTCCCTCTGTTTGATTTTGTCGCCATTTTGTGTTAGCAGGCTTTGAGTGTTCCTACAGGCTACAGTCAGTCTTTATGACTGTGTGTAGACCTGCTTTTGTCTCCTATCTAAGCACATAAGGCCCAACAGGGCACAAAGTGCAAGTGGGCATGGGTGGAAGTGTCTGCAATATCTGTGGTTGTATGCAGGCAAACTGTGAGTGTATTGTATGTTAATGAAGTGGCACAAAGTGCAATTTGCTATTTTACTGAGAGATAGGGCATTGCGCTAAGATGTCCAAAAGCAGGCCTTATCTCAAATTCAGTTCCTGCATTTGCAGTTTGGAGATTCCACTAGCAGGTGGCAATAAAGTTAATGTACAAACTCAGACATAATTTGATGTTCCACTATATTTTCAATTACAATAGCCTTTTTATGAAACTAAAATTTATGAGATTTGTGTTCAACTTTCTAGAGGTCATAGCTTATTTTTCAATTATTATTATTATGTTTATATTTACAATTGTATTTATGATCTTATTCATATTGGTATTTTTCCACCTGTTGTTGTAGAGTGATTTTTAAGTCACTGCAAAAGTGGCCGGTGGAAGAATCTGTAGAGTGTAAATTGTTTGGATTTTATGAGAGGTGGTTATATAGGATTTTTTTGAACAACTCTTTATTATGATTATATTTTTGTTATATATATTTACATTTCGTTCGAAATGTAATTTGAATTGAGAGATTAAAATTTTTAGTAGATATTTTTGGTTATTTTTTTCTTTTGTTTCAAAAATAATATTTTCATTTTTAAAGCAAAATTGACTGGTAGAAATGAAATGGGTGCAAAAATCCACAGTCTAAAGGCTGATTTATGCTTCTGCGTAGTGGCCACATGTTGGTTTGCATTTATAGTTCTGCGTTGGTGTCTGCATTGTTTTGCAATTACACAGCCAAAATGCTTATTATACATAAATAAACAAAAGCAATGTAATTTTTAGATTCAAAAGTATTTATTAAATTATTGTAGTATTAAAAAAGAGTTCAAAGTATGTGAACATTAAGTGTAGGTGCATATTATTTATTATACATGTTGCCTGCATTGTAGGGAGCAAATAAATGAGAAAAATACTGTATGCTTGCTCTTGAGTCACTCAAATAATAATAAATACATATTTTGGCATACTTTTGACATTCCATGCTGAAAACGAAATCATCAGATTAATTAATAACTATACCTCACTTGGCAAATACTAAATGGGCATCGCTTTAAAGACTTTAAAGACTTAAAGACTGTTTAAATGAAACAAACAGAACATAAAAACGGCAGACACTCCTGATTGAGACAATTGTTTTAATGGTCCCGAGTCCAAATACAATGTGATATAAAGCATAGATATTAAAATAATCTACGATAAAATGTGATGCTACCTCAGATATTGTTGTTATCATCCTGGAGGGCGGTGTCTGGTTACAAAGTGCACCAATCAGAGCTGTTTTGGTCTATGTTGATGTGACGTGCAGTTACAGTTTTGAAGAGGTGCACATCAGGCTACAGCGTAGGTTAGATGCAGAAGTATAAATCGGCCTTAACCTGCCGATACAGTCACTGTTAATACTAGCCATGATTTGTGTTTCAGTAGATGAAAATTATTAATAATACTTACATAGTCTGTAATATCATAGAGTGTAAATTCAAATCCTGACAAAAATGATGAACTGATGTAACCTCTGTTCCCTGATGGAGGGAACAAGATGTTGTGTCGATGTAGTGACACTAGGGGTTTGAGCCCCAATCACCTTTGCTTAAAATGTGGAATTTGCATGCCACACTCCGCCCCAGACATACGGGTATAAAAGGAGATGGCGTGCATCACTCATTCAGATTTATGCTGAGGTGCCTATAGAGAGTCCCGGCCATGTCAGCAGCCGGTTCAGCGCTGCGGCAGGAGGGACACACCGTCTCGTTCCCTCCATCAGGGAACAGAGGTTACATCAATAATCAAGATGTTCCCTGTCTGTCACTCACTCGATGTTGTGTCAATGTAGTGACACTAGGGGTTCCTATAGGAAATATCGCAGGCATTGAACCATGTCACAAGGCACGGAAGAGTGGACACGGGCAAGTAGGCTACCGGCAGTGCCTTTCTTAATTTGCTGTTAAGCAATCTCCCGCCGAGCACTTCCTAGAATAGCGCTGGGAAGTGCTCTTCCCTCTCCAGGAATGAGAGCACTACAGAGATCACATCCTGCCGGAGGGAGGTTAACATGTGGAGCATACCTACATGAACTTACCAACGGGGTAGCACACATATGGAATGATACCACAGGAGGACCCTATCTACAGAGAAGGTACGCAGCACAGTGGCCGAGATAGAGAAATCTCTGGTGAGGGGAAACACAGGTTTCACCTAAGGGGGAAACCGAACAGCGAAAACTCATCATAAGGGATTACCAAAGGGGAACCACCATGCATGGAGCACTGAGCCCAAGCACACGGGCTCACCTGAAAAGGGGAATACCATGAGTACTGGGCCTGGTGGTGTTATTCCTCCGCCGAGTTCATCACCGGACAGTGCTAAAGAATTAAAGAGGCATCCGGAGTTCACTGGTACGGGGAACTGTTGTGGAGAAAAAGCGCACATTATCACCTTTGAAAAAGGGGAAAGGCGCAATGCAAGCGGTACACCCAAATGGCCCCCCGGTCTACCTGCTGTTACCCAGTAACACTCGGGTTGAAACCGGGTCTATGCGTAGGTTATAAAACCTCGCAAAGGCATTGGGCGTAGCCCAACCCGCAGCTCTGCATATGTCTGCTAGAGAGGCCCCACTTGCTAGTGCCCAGGAGGACGCAACATCTGTAGTGGAGTGCGTCCAGACCCCCAAGGGGCACGGCAAGTCCTTAGACTGGTATGCGAGAGAAATGGCATCCACAATCCAATGGGCCGACCTCTGCTTGGAGACAGCTTTCCCCCTCTGCTGTCCTCCAAAACAGACAAAGAGCTGCTCCGAGCATCTAAAGCACTGCGTGCGGTCCAGATGCACAGTGCGTGAAATGGACACAGCAATGACAAGGCCGGGTATTCCTCCTCTGAAGGGAGCGCTTGCAGGTTCACCATCTGGTCCCGAAAAGGAGTGGTGGGAACTTTGGGCACATAACCTGGCTGGGGTCTCAAGATCACGTGAGAGTGTGCTGGCCCAAACTCCAGGCATTCGCTGGTAACAGAGAGTGCCTGCAGGTCCCCCACCCTCTTGATGGAAGTGAGCGCCACCAGGAGGGCCGTCTTCAGAGACAGAACTCTGAGCTCGGCCTGCTCCAGGGGCTCAAATGTGGCTCTCTGGCAGGTAGGACCACAGAGAGATCCCAAGTGGGGATCAGGCGCGGTCTAGGAGGATTCAATCTTCTCACGCCTTTGAGAAACCTGTTGATCAGGTCGCACTGTCGTGAGGGACTGCCATCTAGGGTATTGTGGTGAGCTGCTATGGCAGCCACGTACACTTTCAGGGTAGAGGGAGACAGCCGTCTCTCCAGCCCTTCCTGAAGAAAAGACAGCACAGACCCGACGGCGCATATATGTGGGTCTTCCCCACGGGAAGAACACCAGTTAGCAAAAAGATGCCACTTCATGACATACAGCCGCCTCATAGAGGGGGCACTGGCCTGAGTGATTGCATCTACCACCTCTGGTGGAAGACCTGCTAGGTCTTCCACATCCCGTCCAGGAGCCAGATGTTGAGATTCCAGAGGTCCGGCTGCGGGTGCTGGAGCATGCCTTGCCCCTGAGTGAGAAGGTCCTGCCTCAAGGGAATGCACCAGGGAGGTGCTACTGTCAGAGCATCAGATCTGAGAACCAAGTCCGGTTGGGCCAGTATGGCACAACGAACAGGACTTGCTGCTCGTCCTCCCTGACTTTGCACAGAGTCTGTACAATGATGCTCACAGTAGGAAACGCATACTTGCATAGCCCCCGAGACCAGCTGTGCGCCAAGGCATCCGTGCTGAGGGGGGCCTCGGACAGGGAGTACCACAGGGGGAAGTGAGAGGAGTCTTGGGAGGCAAACAGGTCTACCTGTGCCAAGACTCCACTCCCCACAGAGTGTTACCTGCCATGAGAGCGCGTCCGCTGCATGGTTGAGGGTGCCCGGAAGGTGAGTGGCTCGCAGAGACTTCAAGGTCTGCTGACTCCAAAGGAGGAGGCGGCGGGTGAGTTGCGACATGTGATGCGAGCGTACGCCGCCTTGGAGGTTTATGTACACTACGGTCGCTGTGTTATCGGTTCAGACCAACACATGCTTGACCTGAATCAATGGCCGGAGCCTCCTCAGGGTCAGTGATACTACCAGCAACTCTAAGCAGTTGATGTGCAATTGGAGTCGGGGCCCCGTCTAGAGCCCAACACTGCCTGCCCATTGCACACAGTGCCCCAGCCCGAGTTCGAGGCATCCATCATGACCACGCCCACCTTGGGACTTGAGTCTGTAGCTTGCTCTTCTCCCAGTTGACCTGAAGCCAAGTCAGTCGAGGTGCTGAAGCACAAGATCCCTGTGTGCACACAATAGATCTCACGAGTGAGCTAGGATCAGCCAGTCATCGAGATAATTGAGAATGCGTATGCCATTCTCCCTTAGCGGGGCCAGGGCAGCCTCTGCGACCTTGGTAAAGACACGAGGGGACAGGGACAGACCGAAGGGGAGGACCTTGTGCTGGTATGTTTGTCCCTCGAAAGCAAACTGAAGAAAGGGTCTTTGTCGAGGAAGGACCGATACGTGAAAGTATACGTGAAACCAATCCTGATGTCGTACTGACGCCAGGATGCGCTTCTGCGTTAACATCCTGAACGGAAGCCTGTGTAAGGCCCAAGATTAAATAAGGGCTGTAGAAGCCCTTGCGCAACTCGGCTATGAGGATGTGCTCTATTGAGCCCTTCGACAGAAGGGTGGTAACTTCTGCCCGAAGGACGGAGGCACCCTGCACTGTAGTGGAGAGGACGCCACTGAATCAGGGTGGGCATCTGGCAAACTGGATCGCATAGCCAAGGCGAATCGTCCTGATGAGCCACTGTGAGGGGCTGGAGAGCTCTAACCAGGCCTCCAGCCTCCATGACAGTGGCACCAGGGGGACGACTGGACTTACCGTGCCCGGGCAGGGTGGTTCGCGGCAAGGTAGAGCAGGCGCTCCACCTGGAAGACAGCCCAGGGGGGACGTGCTGCTCCGTAAGCCTGCAACGGTGGCCGGTGACTGGGGCGGGCGAGCGGCCCCAGAGACCAGCACACTTACCTGTTCACCGGCTGTCTCTCAACAGAGAATGAGGGAACGGGAAGTTCTCGTGTTTGCCTGATTGACCGTAAAGATTTCCAGCACCTGGCCGTTGTGAGTGCGCTGGCCAAGGGAATGAGGAAACTGCTCTTTTATTTATCATGTGGGTGCTGAGGCCCAGAGGGCACTCGGCGATGTCATACTCACCACATGCTGGCCCAGGGGCGATGGTGGGGCTGGAGATATGTCCCGGGCCAGAACGGTCAGGACCGCCTCGAAGCCCGTCTGGGGTTCTTGGGAGCCGACTTCCCGTGGGAGGATCTTTTTTCTGAGGCCGGCTTGCGGGCTCCGATGGTACAGGAGCCGGGGCACCGCAGGGGAATGGCTCTGGTGAGAAGCAGAGAGGGTGCGGGTCGCGCCATGGCAGGATGTGTTTAATTGCTTCACTGTTGAGAACTGATGGGCGAAATCCTTGACAAAAAGCCCCCCTTGGGAGATGGGCGCATCAAGAAAGCAGACTTTCTTGGCATCACGCATCTCCACAAGGTTGAGCCACAGGTGCCGCTCTTGGACCACAAGCGTGAACATCGTCCGCCCCAGGGCACGCGCCGTGACCTTCGTCGCACGTAAGGCGAGGTCGGTCGCAGTGCGCAATTCCTGCATCAGCCCTGGGTCAGTCCTACCCTCATGCAGGTCTTTTAGCACCTTGGTCTGGTGCACCTGCAGGATGGCCATGGCGTGTAGAGCGGAAGCGGCCTGACCCGCGGCCTTGTAAGCCTTCGTCATTAAAGAGGAAGATAACTTACCGGCCTTGGAAGGGAGCCTTGGTCGGTCACGCCAGGTGGCTGTGCCCTATGGGTATAAATGCACCACTACGGCGTGCTCTACCTGGGGAAGCTCGACATATCCCTTAGCCGCTCCGCCGTCGAGGGTAGTCAGGGTGGACGAGCCTGCGAAGCGTGTACGGGCAGTAAAAGGTGCCTTCCACGACTTTGTTAGCTTCTCATGCACTTCCGGGAAGAAAGGTACCCTCCGTGAGTCACGCTCCAAGCCCAGAAACCAATCATCCAGTCGCGAACGCTCAGGGCAGTGTGGAGGGTTCCACTTCAGCCCGATGTTCGCAGCCGCCCGGGCAAGCACAGCTGCCATCTTAGCGTCCGACTCATCCTGTGCTCTACCACCCGTGGGCGGGAGCTCAGAAGATTCGTCCACTTCCGATAGCAGAAGCCCACCCTCTGATGCCGTGACCGAAAGCTCATCTTCGTCGCAAGCCGCGACGCATTAAACGCCCTGAGGCAGACCGCCTGCATCGCTCGACAGCTCGTCCGGACAGAACGAGCATGCTGGGGGATGGGAGGTCCACGGGGGCTGAGCCGGCGGAAATGCTCCCATGTCCACATCCAGATCGCCCGTGGTGCTTGCCGACCCGGCCAGCTGAGCGTCAGCCCAGGATGGACCGGATTGGGGAGCAGCCATGGTGGCTCCTTGCTTCCATTTTATTCCAGCCAAAACAGGGCTGGCCCTAGAGGGGTGTTGGGGTAGGCTTTGCCCAAATTATCCCTATGCCCCCCCCCCCAAGCACAAGTGAAGCAAAGGGTCAAAATGTAAAGTAATAGTGCTATCCATAACTTTAACGAAATGTGCTGAAACTGCATCAGAAATGTATGCATTGATAACTTTAAAGATGGCTTGACTTGATTCATCTCTTTCGATGTTCTCTGCTCTCAAGAAATCATGTGGAGTTCATTCTCTCGGGCTCTTCTGTCATGACTCGACACACAACAAAAGAAAGTGACTCGAGAAAGTGTGTTTTCAGTGCTTTAATGCTACTGTTTGTGTGATACAAACTTCTTTAAAAACCTAAAATACAAACATCACATTCTGCCTTCCACCTCGTTTTGTGTTTATCGAATAAGAGTTTGGAACAACATGAGGTTGAGTAAATGATGACAGTATTTTCATTTATTTATTTATTTATTTATTTACTTATTTTTTTGGGCTGTGTGTCTGTTGTCTCTTTCTGTCCTGTTTTTTGTTGTTGTGCTGAACTTTGAGCTGTATACAGTTCCCCGTCCTCTCACTCGATTTGGGACGCTTATATAATGCAGCACTGTGCGTTACACAATCAACCAATATTAATTTTTCATCATATATTTCTTTGAAGTGACTCTAATTGGCCGTTTATGTGTTTTGTGTTTGTCCCGGTGGCCTTGTGTTTGTTTGAGGCAGTTCAGAGGAACACGTGTGTCACCCAAGATCCACTTCAATAAAACACAGACAAACAATTCATCGTTGCTTCATTCCTACAGTAGGTAAAGTGCTCGTGTCACCGTTACTAAGAATCAAGTGCTGTTTTATTGTGGTGGTTTTCAGTATTTGAGATGATGCTTAACATGTCTATGGACTTCTTTCTTTATCAACATAAAAACTCTAATTTATGAGGGTCAAGATTCTCATTTTTTTTGTCCAGATCTGTTATTAAAACACTTTAAATGCAATTCAGTAACTTGAATACACTTCTTCTATGAAGAAAATGTTTTTATTGTCTGAGTTCAAAGTCATTTTGATAATTTCTTTAGGGTTAAAGTTAAAATTGCCCAAACTCTGATGCATTTTTTGTCTGCCGACAGCAATTTTTCATTTCCAAATTTAAAATCTCACCTTACACACATACAGTAGACTAATAGGAAAAAATTGGTCTCATTTTACAAAACAAATTACAAAATAATAAGCTTGTAACTATGCTTCTGTTTGCTCTATCTCCCTGCAAAAAGTCTTATTTTATTCCACTAGATGGCAGCATTTTTTCTCCCTATCACTTTACATCACAATATACAGATCTAAATGTAGGTGGCGCTCTAACACAGAAAAGCACTCAGACCATAGACATCCAGTCAGTTTTGGATAGCATGCATGTTCCTCACTGTTTCATCATTTATCTCGGCATCTGAGTGGACTAGAATCTCAATCTATATGGCATTGGCAAGCTGTGATATAACATTTCATAATTTGTTTATCATGCTTTTTCTGAACAATCTCAAATATAACATTGGATTATTTAACAAAGCAAGCTCAGAGACAAGTAAAAAATGGCTCATTGTGAAGAAAACAGTCTAAGGTAAGAGCTGATATGCAGTGTGTGGCTGTATGGGGCTTACAGAAGCAGTGATCAGAGCAGACATGAGACTTGTTTCTGTTGTCTTACAGATATAATATTTCACTTTGTGATTCTTTTGATAATCTTATGAACTATAGGGTAAAGGCAACAAAATAATTCCTGACAATGAGAGCTTTGATTTGATAAGTGACTTGTCTATATAGGTGCCATGTGAAAAACATTTAAATTAATTAGCATATTTCTACATTGTTACTTCAAGGTGGTGCTCATTTGCGACACAAAGTTTGTAAGGCTTTATTTTGTTATTTTATATAACATAAATGCAAAAGCGATGGTATTCTATGAAAAATTCAGATTGTACCACATATGAGTGACTTATGGATCTGAAGACTTTTACAATTTAAGCGTAAACTTGTTGTATGCTTCTAGCACCGCCCGCGGAAGTGATTGTTTACTCGCCCCTGTGTTGTTATAACCCCATATGACTTTCTTTCTTTTTCTTAACACAAAGAGAGAAATTGTGAAAACATTTTGTGCTCAGTGATGTCATAAAATGGCAGTTTATGATGACCACCTCTTCAAGCTTCAAAAGAACACAAAAGTATCATTCAGAAGTCTAATAAATTATTCACTGAGACTCAAGAATGTTATGAAAGCATTTCAAATGCCTTAATTTCCAAGAATTGATGCATTTCTATGCCCAGCCTTATTTTTTTAAAAAGTTTTTGGACTGTTGCCAGTTCACAGTGGACCGAGTTATACACGCGATGCCGAAAATAGAAAACAAGCGATCGATAGAATGTACCATCGCTCGTCACTGCTGATTAGGACAAAAACTCTGATTAACACAGAAAATATACCTTTTATCATGTGTTGTTTGCCGTCAGGTTAGGACACAGTGTGACTGTGGCTGCCTGTAGCCTCCTCTACATTTCTGTTTGATTTCTGAGTACTCCGTTAAAAAAAATAATGCTGAGCATAGAAATGCATCAATTCATCGACTACAAAGTCTTCAGACATGTTACTGTTCTCTGTTTTGTGTGCAGCTGTGTTGTGTTCTGTTGTCAAAGAAAAAGAAAGAAATAGGCTTATAACAACACTGGAGTGAGTAAACAATGACTGAATTTTCATTTTTGGGTGAACTATCCCTTTAAGACGCAGCACTATATTTATATATTAAAAATATCTTAAATAAGCACACTCAATGAAAATGGTTAGTATATTTTTAAGAAAATTATTTTTTGCCATGCACAGACCCAACTATGAAACAAATCCATAAGTTATTACTATAATAATTTATTAATTAGTTCTAATTATCACTGTATAATTACCATTATAACTTTAAAAGGAAAGTTCACCCAAAAATGCAAGTTATGCCATCATTTATTCACCCGATAGTGATTTTAAATGCCAGCCTCCAGGTCTGATGTCATTGGTAAACACAATGCATTTAAAAAGCTGATATAGTCATGTTTAATGACTTTTATGATACTTTTATGATATGTTCTAGTCGTTTGATCATTGTATGGAAAAGAGCAGCATGAACATCTCTTTTTATGTTTGATTAGAGAAAGAAAGTGACACGTGTTTGGAGTGACATGAGGGCGAGTAAATGATTTATAGGTGAACTATTCCTTTAAAGCAAACTTTAGTGAACAACGTGTGAGTTGTTTCAGGTGCAGTTGTCATGGCAATGGTTTATGTGCAGGACTTGCAGGCGTGTGTGTATAAATCTGAGAGATGGTGTCATTAAGAGTCGAGAGGCATCATGTTAAAATCGAAGGTAATAAACTTTGGCCTGGCGGTAATAAAGCATCTATTGGCCTTCGCCAAAAGATTCAGTCATCAGTCACTCGACACTAGCAAGCTCTTAAAAGCACAGCACATTTCTCAACGGGAAACCATCTTACACTTCATATTCAGTGGGGTTCGAAAGTTCACATTGAAAATCTAGAAAAACAGGAATTATGCTGTAATGTGAATTTTAATGTGTATTTCTGCTTTTCTTCAGTTTAATATGTATTTTAATCTATATGAAGTATGTAGTTATGGTCTGAGGACAGGTGGTTTAAGGGGCAGTGAGAGATGTAATGTCATAAGTTTGATCAAATAAAGAGAAAATCAAATGAAATGGTACCACTCTGCCAACAACAGATGGCGCCATTCAACCTCCTCTAGTTCCGCTGCCAGCTTCCTTTAGTTAAACTGCATTTACTTATTTAGCAGTCATTATTTTTATTATTTAGTGTTAATTTATCACATTACACTTTGTGTTATATTACTTGAAAAATCCAGCTGCTGAGGAAGGCAGTAAACTTGGCATCTTTCTCTCTTCTGACAGCATGTCGTAATTCATCTCCACTGGAAATGTAACTGGATTTTTCAAGCTTATAAATCATTTATAAACCAATGGTTTTCATCTAAAACTATATTATAAGTAAATATTATATTGTAAAAGGTTCTTAACTGTTCATAATGTAAAATATTGATATTTTTGGCATGTTAACTGACAAAGTTATTAATTAATAGCCACAACTGATGCCCTGGCCAAAACTGACCCGTGAACGCAAAAGAAAATTTGTAATGGTTTAATGTCTTAAACAATTTTATTTAAAAATCTGAAAAATATATATTATGTGTATTTTGATAGTCTTGACAAAGTCCCAAAGTTTGGTTCCCGTACTAAAAACTATGTGCTATTAAAAAATGACCCAAACGCAATAGGAGGGTTAAAGGCACAGTTCGGTCCAAAGTTAAAATACTGTCATCTTTTACTCACCTGCATATCACGTTTGACTTTCTTCTTTTCAAGAATGTTGCGGTCTGTCTTTTCATTGCAGTGGATATTGACTCAATTTAAAGCTTAAAAACGAGCTAAAGGTATCATAAAAGTAGCCCATATGGCTCGTGCATCATATTCCAAGACTTCTGAAGATTTATGATAGATTTTCAGTGACAAACAACCTGAAATTTAAGTTATTTTTCAGTGAAAATCATCATTAAAAATCATCAATGAGAGAAGCTTTTTCACTAAAAATACTTGCATTGTTTTTAGCATCAAGATTTGAACGGAAAAATGACTTAAATTATTTAATAATTTCCATTTTTGGATTAACTATTCCCTTAAGTCTCATAAGCCTTGAAAATCATTAGGTTCTGTTTTTG